>NW_026780404.1:17500-27500 GCF_030144855.1 Hypanus sabinus | reverse complement strand
GTTCAGCCATCGGCGGCTCCCCTCGGGTCGCGGGAGTCCGCTGGGTGTCGCTCCGCCGCACGCGCCCCTGGCCCACGTACGCGTCGCGGACACCCCTTTCTCACTCTCCGGATTCGTGTGCGAATGCCGAGAAACGTACCGACAACTTTCTGCACCGCCCGCCGGACCGCTCGCCGAGTTGAGGCTCTCCTCGCCCCGAGGAGACTGGCCTTCTCGCGGAACCGGAGGCTGCACGCGGACCGCTGTGGCGACCGGACGTCTCCGGCCTCTGCGGGAGCGGGGAGGGGACGCGCGGGTGTCGCCCGACCTCGAGTGAATCGCACACCGGCCGGCCGTCGGTCGGGGCCACCGCACGCGCAGGGCCTCTCCTCCCTCTCGTTCGTGACCGAGGATCAACGCTTCGGTTGCGTGGCTGCACGGGCATCTCTTGCCACTCTGGTTTTCGGACTTCCCCCGACTCTCTCGCCTTGCCTGTGCGGCGCGAGAGAGTGCTGCTGCGGCCGGCGCGCCCGTCCCCTGCACTCTCGGGGCCATGCTCGTCGCGGCGCCGCGCCGCCCCCTCTCGAGCCGCGTCGCTGGGTGGGGTCCGCACCCGCACCGCTCCTGCCGAGTTGGCTCTCGGGACGGTCGACGGTCGCCGCTCGCCTCCGACGGCCCGGGGCCAACGCCGCGCCGGTGAGCGCCTCGCCATCCCGCCCCGTCGTCCGCTCCGGTGAGGTCCGCACCTTCACCGCCTAGGTATGGAGCGCGTGTGTGCCTGCCTTCTCGGGATGGTCGACGGCCGCCCGCCCGGCCCCCGTCATCCGTGGGCGCAGCAGTCTCGTCCGCCGGCGGGGGAATCCGGCTGATCGATCGCGGTGCAAACGTGCGAATGCCCAACGTCCAATTCCGTCCGAAGCATGAAGACCTCGGTCGGTATCGGGCCGCCCCGCGGCAGACCCATCAACCCACCTCCGGAGATGGTAACGAGCCGAGCGTGGAAGTTCGCCGCACGTGTCGAGACCGTCGCTTCCACTCGGCCTCTCCCAAAGGTAGGACCGACCAAGCCGCATCGATCGGGGAACAGAGGTCTCCGCAGACGACACTCGCGAGGGCACCCGTGGCAGGCTGGTTCCCACACAAGTCTCCGTCACACAAAGTGCGTGCTCCCCTCCTAAAAGGCTTTTGGCTACCCGTCGGTCTGCCGGCCGTCGCCCACGGTTCCCGCTCAGACCCTGTCCGGAGCCCCTGGCGCGTCCTCGGACTTCCCGTCTGCCTTCACCTCGGTAAGCATTCAAAAGCCTTTCCTGTCTATAAATCACTGTAAGTCGGAGCTCGCCTGGCCTCCCGCTTACTGAGTCCGAAATAACCCCCCGAAGGTTCACTTCGGCCTCCGCACTGTGTGTGTTGTGTTGTCTGTCTGTCTCGTGTGTCAACCGTACCACTGGAAATCCGTCTAAGTGCCTCTGGAAAACGTGTTCCCGAAAATCTCCGGGAACCCCGCCAATGCCCCCGTACAGAAATTGCATGTGTCAAGTCGGCGGGACGCCTGCCGGAAGTCCTGCCGGGCAGGTCGTACCTTGGCCCGGCCAGGCGGGGCAAATGCAACCTTCATAGCGCTCTCCGGGCCTAACTGGTTAACCGGCGCCGCGACTGACCGTACAACAATGACGTGTGTCAAACCGGCGGTAAGACGCCCGGAGCTCACGCCGGCCTCGTCGCACCTCGGGCCCGCCCGACGGGCTGGATCCGACCTTCACAGACTTCCGCCGTCAATTGGTTAACCGGCGCGGCGCCGGGAGCACGCGCCTCTGTCGGCGGTCGGCCCTCCGGTAGTGCCGCCGTGCATCGTCCGCTTCGGCCGGCAGCAGGGCCCCGAATCAGCCTTCATTCCGACTTCCGAGTTGGGACTTGGAATAATTTCGACTTCTGCCAAGGTCTCGGATCGGCGGTGGGACCTGCGGTAGTGCCACCGAAAATGCCGCCCCTCGGCCGGCACGGCCCTCCGAATACGTCCCCTCGCGGCTCACCGCAGCGGGACTTTGTCAGATTTTCGATCGGGCCGTAGCCCTATTTTTGGCGGAGGGACCTGCGGTAGTCCCACCGAAAATGCCGCCCCTCGGCCGGCACGACCCTCCGAATTCGTCCCCTCGCGTCTCCCCGCCGCGGGACTTTGTCAGAAAATCATTCGGGCAAGGTTTCGATTCGGCGGCCCGAGCACCGGTAGTCAGCCCGTATATGCTGCCCCTCGGTCGGCTTGGGCCTGCGGATACGTCCCGCTGACTGACTTCCGCCATTGGGAATTCGTCCGAAAATCCATACGGGCGACCTTGGGAAGCGTGCGGAAATACCGCCGCGCGGCCCGGGTTAACGAAGTGGGGAGGCCCGTAACGCCCGTCGACCACTCCTAAGTGGTCGAGAAAAACGCCTCCCCGTAAATCTCCGGAAACCCCGCCAATGCCCCCGTACAGAAATTGCATGTGTCAAAGGGGCGGCCGTATCTGACCCCGGCTGCCGAGCCTCTGGAACTCCTGCCCGGCTACGACCCTCAAATCCGACCCGCATCCAGACTTCCGGAGCGGACTCAGTTAACGAATTGCCACCGGGCAACTGGTTAACCGGCAGTTCTCGGACGGCTCGTTAGCCGTGCCGACCGACCCCCCCGGCCGTGCGGTGGAGCAAGACAACAGTCCCCGGGCGGGCAATCGAGTTCCCGACCGGGCCCTGGCAGATCGTTAACCGGCCCGACCGGGACAAGTCGTTAACCAACTTCGGCGTGACAAATGGTTAACCGGCCGGGCCGGGACAAGTCGTTAACCAGACCCCAGCAGGCACTGCGGTAACAGACCGGGTCCGGTGCTGACATGCAGAACAGGACAAAGACTTGGGCAGCGGCCCGGCGCGGACAGTTCTTCCGTTCGCCGGCTCGGTGACAATTGGTTAACCGACCGGGCTCAGGCAAATCGTTAACCGACGTCGGCGAGACAAATGGTTAACCGGCTCGGCCGGGACAAGTCGTTAACCAACTTCGGCGTGACAAATGGTTAACCGGCCCGGCCGGGACAAGTCGTTAACCAGACCCGAGCCGGCACTTCGGTAACCGACCGGGTCCGGTGCTGTCATGCAGAACAGGACAGAGACTTAGGCAGCGACCCGGCGCGGACAGTTCTTCCGTTCGCCGGCTCGGTGACAATTGGTTAACCGACCGGGCTCAGGCAAATCGTTAACCGACGTCGGCGTGACAAATGGTTAACCGGCTCGGCCGGGACAAGTCGTTAACCAACTTCGGCGTGACAAATGGTTAACCGGCCCGGCCGGGACAAGTCGTTAACCAGACCCCAGCAGGCACTGCGGTAACCGACCGGGTCCGGTGCTGACATGCAGAACAGGACAAAGACTTGGGCAGCGGCCCGGCGCGGACAGTTCTTCCGTTCGCCGGCTCGGTGACAATTGGTTAACCGACCGGGCTCAGGCAAATCGTTAACCGACGTCGGCGAGACAAATGGTTAACCGGCTCGGCCGGGACAAGTCGTTAACCAACTTCGGCGTGACAAATGGTTAACCGGCCCGGCCGGGACAAGTCGTTAACCAGACCCCAGCAGGCACTGCGGTAACCGACCGGGTCCGGTGCTGACATGCAGAACAGGACAAAGACTTGGGCAGCGGCCCGGCGCGGACAGTTCTTCCGTTCGCCGGCTCGGTGACAATTGGTTAACCGACCGGGCTCAGGCAAATCGTTAACCGACGTCGGCGAGACAAATGGTTAACCGGCTCGGCCGGGACAAGTCGTTAACCAACTTCGGCGTGACAAATGGTTAACCGGCCCGGCCGGGACAAGTCGTTAACCAGACCCCAGCAGGCACTGCGGTAACCGACCGGGTCCGGTGCTGACATGCAGAACAGGACAAAGACTTGGGCAGCGGCCCGGCGCGGACAGTTCTTCCGTTCGCCGGCTCGGTGACAATTGGTTAACCGACCGGGCTCAGGCAAATCGTTAACCGACGTCGGCGAGACAAATGGTTAACCGGCTCGGCCGGGACAAGTCGTTAACCAACTTCGGCGTGACAAATGGTTAACCGGCCAGGCCGGGACAAGTCGTTAACCAGACCCCAGCCGGCACTGCGGTAACCGACCGGGTCCGGTGCTGACATGCAGAACAGGACAGAGACTTGGGCAGCGGCCCGGCGCGGACAGTTCTTCCGTTCGCCGGCTCGGTGACAATTGGTTAACCGACCGGGCTCAGGCAAATCGTTAACCGACTTCGGCGAGACAAATGGTTAACCGGCCCGGCCGGGACAAGTCGTTAACCAGACCCGAGCCGGCACTGCGGTGACCGACCGGGACCGGTGCTGACATGCAGAACAGGACAAAGACTTAGGCAGCGGCCCGGCGCGGACAGTTCTTCCGTTCGCGCCGGCTCGTGACAATTGGTTAACCGGCCCGGCTGGGACAAATCGTTAACCGACGTCGGCGAGACAAATGGTTAACCGGCTCGGCCGGGACAAGTCGTTAACCAACTTCGGCGTGACAAATGGTTAACCGGCCCGGCCGGGACAAGTCGTTAACCAGACCCCAGCAGGCACTGCGGTAACCGACCGGGTCCGGTGCTGACATGCAGAACAGGACAAAGACTTGGGCAGCGGCCCGGCGCGGACAGTTCTTCCGTTCGCCGGCTCGGTGACAATTGGTTAACCGACCGGGCTCAGGCAAATCGTTAACCGACGTCGGCGAGACAAATGGTTAACCGGCTCGGCCGGGACAAGTCGTTAACCAACTTCGGCGTGACAAATGGTTAACCGGCCCGGCCGGGACAAGTCGTTAACCAGACCCCAGCCGGCACTGCGGTAACCGACCGGGTCCGGTGCTGACATGCAGAACAGGACAGAGACTTAGGCAGCGGCCCGGCGCGGACAGTTCTTCCGTTCGCCGGCTCGTGACAATTGGTTAACCGACCGGGCTCAGGCAAATCGTTAACCGACGTCGGCGAGAGAAATGGTTAACCGGCCCGGCCGGGACAAGTCGTTAACCAGTCCCGAGCCGGCTCTGCGGTAACCGACCGGGTCCGGTGCTGACGGGCAGAACAGGACAAAGACTTAGGCAGCAGCCCGGCGCGAACAGTTCTTCCGTTCCCCGGCTCGTGACGATTGGTTAACCGACCTCCGGTCCACCCTCCGAAAGTGCCGCCCCTCGGTCCGAACGTCGCTCCCAACACGTCCCCCGGCTGCTCCCCGCCGCGGGACCTTGTAGGTTTTGAATTCGGCGGAAGCCGTAGTTTTGGCCGAGCGCCATAACACGAGCCCTAGCCCCAGCCCAAGCCCTAACCCATATCCTAGCCCTAGCCCTAACCCTAACCCTAACCCCAGCCGTAACCCTAACCCAGGCCCTAACCCTAACGCTAACCCTAACCCCCGCCCTAACCCTAAACCTAACCCCAGCCCTAACCCTGAACCTAACCCTAACCCTAGACCTAACCCCAGCCCTAACCCTAGCCCTGGCCCTAACCCTAACCCTAAACCTGGCCCGAACCCAATCCCCGGGCGGGCAATCGGTTTGCCCGACCGGGCCCTGGCAAATCGTTAACCAACGTCGGCGAGACAAATCGTTAACCAACGCCGGCGAGACAAATCGTTAACCAGCCCGGCCGGGACAAGTCGTTAACCAACCCTAATGCGGCGGGACTTGGAATAATTCCGACGTCTGCCGAGGACTGCGATGGGCGGTGCGACCTCCTGTAGTCCCGACGGAGGAGCCGCCCCTCGGCCGGCACGGCCCTCCGAAGACGTCCCCTCGCGGCCACCCGCCGAGGTATGACGCGTGCGGACCTGCCAGGAGCACAACCCAAACCTTAAAACTAACCCTGGCCATAGCACGAGCCCTAGCCCCAGCCCAAGCCCCAACCCATATCCTAGGCCTAGCCCTGACCCTAGCCCCAACCCTAGCCCTAACCCCAGCCCTAACCCTAAAGCTAACCCCCGCCCTAACCCGAGCCCTAGCCCCAACCCGAACGCTAACCCTAACCCTAACCCCAACCCCAACCCTAACCCTAACCCTAACCCTAGCCCCAGCCCAAGCCCCAACCCATATCCTAGCCCTAGCCCTGACCCTAGCCCGAACCCTAACCCTAACCCTAACCCCAGCCCTAACCCTAAAGCTAACCCCAACCCTAACCCTAACCCTAGCCCCAACCCTAACGCTCACCCTAACCCCAGCCCTAACCCTAATCCTAACCCCAGCTCTAAGCCTAAGCCCCGCCCTAACCCGAGCCCTAACCCCAACCACAACCCTAACCCTAACCCTAACCCTAGCCCGAACCCAATCCCCGGGCGGGCAATCGGGTTGCCCGCCCGGGCCCTGGCAAATCGTTAACCAACGTCGGCGAGACAAGTCGTTAACCAGCCCGGCCGGGACAAGTCGTTAACCAACGTCGGCGAGACAAATCGTTAACCAACGTCGGCGAGACAAGTCGTTAACCAGCCCGGCCGGGACAAGTCGTTAACCAACGTCGGCGAGACAAATCGTTAACCAACGTCGGCGAGACAAGTCGTTAACCAGCCCGGCCGGGACAAGTCGTTAACCAACGTCGGCGAGACAAGTCGTTAACCAGCCCGGCCGGGACAAGTCGTTAACCAACCCTAATGCGGCGGGACTTGGAATAATTTCGACGTCTGCCGAGGACTGCGATGGGCGGTGCGATCTCCTGTAGTCCCGACGGAGGAGCCGCCCCTCGGCCGGCACGGCCCTCCGAAGACGTCCCCTCGCGGCCACCCGCCGAGGTATGACGCGTGCGGACCTGCCAGGAGCACAACCCAAACCTTAAAACTAACCCTGGCTATAGCACGAGCCCTAGCCCCAGCCCAAGCCCCAACCCATATCCTAGGCCTAGCCCTGACCCTAGACCCAGCCCTAGCCCTAACCCCAGCCCTAACCCTAAAGCTAACCCCCGCCCTAACCCGAGCCCTAGCCCCAACCCGAACGCTAACCCTAACCCTAACACCAACCCCAACCCTAGCCCTAACCCCAGCCCTAACCCTAAAGCTAACCCCCGCCCTCACCCGAGCCCTAGCCCCAACCCGAACGCTAACCCTAACCCTAACCCCAACCCCAACCCTAACCCTAACCCTAACCCTAGCCCCAGCCCAAGCCCCAACCCATATCCTAGCCCTAGCCCTGACCCTAGCCCCAACCCTAACGCTAACCCTAACCCCAGCCCTAACCCTAACGCTAACCCTAATCCTAACCCCAGCTCTAAGCCTAACCCCCGCCCTAACCCGAGCCCTAACCCCAACCCCGACCCTAACCCTAACCCTGACCCTAACCCTAACCCTAACCCTAACCCTAACCCTAACCCTAACCCTAGCCCGAACCCAATCCCCGGGCGGGCAATCGGGTTGCCCGACCGGGCCCTGGCAAATCGTTAACCAACGTCGGCGAGACAAGTCGTTAACCAGCCCGGCCGGGACAAGTCGTTAACCAACGTCGGCGAGACAAGTCGTTAACCAGCCCGGCCGGGACAAGTCGTTAACCAACCCTAATGCGGCGGGACTTGGAATAATTTCGACGTCTGCCGAGGACTGCGATGGGCGGTGCGACCTCCTGTAGTCCCGACGGAGGAGCCGCCCCTCGGCCGGCACGACCCTCGGAAGACGTCCCCTCGCGGCAAGCCAGCCGAGGTATGACGCGTGCGGACCTGCCAGGAGCACAACCCAAACCTTAAAACTAACCCTGGCCATAGCACGAGCCCTAGCCCCAGCCCAAGCCCCAACCCATATCCTAGCCCTAGCCCTGACCCTAGCCCCAACCCTAACCCTAACCCCAACCCTAACCCTAACCCCAGCCCTAACCCTAAAGCTAACCCCAACCCTAACCCTAACCCTAGCCCCAACCCTGACCCTAACCCTAACCCTAGCCCCAGCCCCAACCCTGACCCTAACCCTAACCCTAGCCCCAACCCTAACCCTAACCCTAACCCTAACCCTAACCCTAACCCTAACCCTAACCCTAACCCTAACCCTAACCCTAACCCTAACCCTAACCCTAACCCTAACCCTAACCCTAACCCTAGCCCGAACCCAATCCCCGGGCGGGCAATCGGGTTGCCCGACCGGGCCCTGGCAAATCGTTAACCAACGTCGGCGAGACAAGTCGTTAACCAGCCCTGCCGGGACAAGTCGTTAACCAACGTCGGCGAGACAAGTCGTTAACCAGCCCGGCCGGGACAAGTCGTTAACCAACCCTAATGCGGCGGGACTTGGAATAATTCCGACGTCTGCCGAGGACTGCGACGGGCGGTGCGACCTCCTGTAGTCCCGACGGAGGAGCCGCCCCTCGGCCGGCACGGCCCTCCGAAGACGCCCCCTCGCGGCAGCCCGCCGAGCTATGGCGCGCGGGGACCTGCCAGGAGCACAAGCCAAACCTTAACCCTAACCCTGCCACTAACCCTAACCCTAACCCTGACGCCAGCCCTAACCCTAACACTAGCCCTAACTAACCCTAACCCTCACCCTCACCCTAAAACGCCCAGTCTTTGTAACTGGGCGTACGTCGGTCCCGCAGCGGCGCGCGGCTAATTCGCCCCTGGACCTGCTAGCACCTTCTGCGAATACCGGCGAAGACGCTGACCCAGCCAGCCAGCCAGCCAGCCAACGCGCTCGTCTGTGCCGGCACACTGCAGCTCGGCAACCGGGGAGCCCACAGCCAAGCCCTCGCGAGGCTGCTGTAGCTGGCCCACCCACCCACCCACCTCCCCCAAAGACGGGTCGTGTGGGAGCCAGGTGTCCGGACCCGGGCTGCGGTTAACCATTTACCCGCGTGCAATTCGTTAACCGACTCTGCTTCGGAAGTCCCGATGCGGGACGGATTTGCCGGCCGCTGCCGGCCCGGAGTTCCAGAGACCCGGCCGCCGGGGTCAGATTCGGCCGCCCCTTTGACACATGCAATTTCTGTACGGGGGCATTGGCGGGGTTCCCGGAGATATATGGGGAGGCGTTTTTCTCGACCACCTAGGAGTGGTCGACAGGCGGTACGGGCCTCCCCACTTCGTTAACCCGGGCCGCGCGGCGGCATTTACGGGCGAACGGCGACTTCGCCCGTCCGTCCGGCCGGACGGATTTTCCCACCGATTCCCACTGGCGGAAGTCCGCATGGGGACCGATTCGGTGGCCTCTGCCGGCCGGGGGGTCGCCCTCCTCGGGCAGCCTGCCGGTGCCCGGGCCGCCGAGTCGGAACCTTGGCCGAATGAATTTCGGACAAATGCCCCGATGCGGAAGTCCGTAAGGGGGCCGATTCGGAGGGCTGTGCCGGCCGGCCGGCCGGCCGGCGACACTTTCGGCCGGACCACCGGAGCTCCCCGAGAGTCCCGACTCCGAGACTTGGAGTCCCGGGCGGGCGGGCGGGCGGGAGCCACGGTCGAGGCGCGGCATCCGTCCACGGTGGGACCACCACCAGCGGAGGGCCGCCCGTCGACCGAGGCGAGCTAGCTCCGGTCGAACGCAGCGGCGCCGGTTAACGAAGAGGCGCCTGAATTTACCGCCCACACCGACAACACTAATTATGCCCATCGGCGCGCCGCCAAGTCGGCTGGGCAACTCGTTAACCAACCCGATCTGCGCGCAGCAGCTGGCCCGGGCAACTGGTTAACCGAGCCGGACTTCCTGATTCGGCGTGCACCAAGTCCGGGCGGGGCAACTCGTTAACCGACGCACCGTCTGTACCAGCAGCCGCGGCCAAGTCCGGGCGGGGCAACTCGTTAACCGACCGACCCCACGCACCGTCTCTACCAGCAGCCGCGGCCAAGTCCGGGCAGGGGGCAGCATCTGGCTGACCGAAGCGGCGGGGAAAGCTTTCTTCCTGCCGCGCGCGGCCGGCACCAAGTCCGGGCGGGGCAACTCGTTAACCGACCGAACCCCACGCACCGTCTCTACCAGCCGCGGCCAAGTCCGGGCGGGGCAACTCGTTAACCGACCGACCCCACGCACCGTCTCTACCAGCAGCCGCGGCCAAGTCCGGGCAGGGGGCAGCATCT
>NW_026780404.1:0-7500 GCF_030144855.1 Hypanus sabinus | reverse complement strand
CATCGGCGGCTCCCCTCGGGTCGCGGGAGTCCGCTGGGTGTCGCTCCGCCGCACGCGCCCCTGGCCCACGTACGCGTCGCGGACACCCCTTTCTCACTCTCCGGATTCGTGTGCGAATGCCGAGAAACGTACCGACAACTTTCTGCACCGCCCGCCGGACCGCTCGCCGAGTTGAGGCTCTCCTCGCCCCGAGGAGACTGGCCTTCTCGCGGAACCGGAGGCTGCACGCGGACCGCTGTGGCGACCGGACGTCTCCGGCCTCTGCGGGAGCGGGGAGGGGACGCGCGGGTGTCGCCCGACCTCGAGTGAATCGCACACCGGCCGGCCGTCGGTCGGGGCCACCGCACGCGCAGGGCCTCTCCTCCCTCTCGTTCGTGACCGAGGATCAACGCTTCGGTTGCGTGGCTGCACGGGCATCTCTTGCCACTCTGGTTTTCGGACTTCCCCCGACTCTCTCGCCTTGCCTGTGCGGCGCGAGAGAGTGCTGCTGCGGCCGGCGCGCCCGTCCCCTGCACTCTCGGGGCCATGCTCGTCGCGGCGCCGCGCCGCCCCCTCTCGAGCCGCGTCGCTGGGTGGGGTCCGCACCCGCACCGCTCCTGCCGAGTTGGCTCTCGGGACGGTCGACGGTCGCCGCTCGCCTCCGACGGCCCGGGGCCAACGCCGCGCCGGTGAGCGCCTCGCCATCCCGCCCCGTCGTCCGCTCCGGTGAGGTCCGCACCTTCACCGCCTAGGTATGGAGCGCGTGTGTGCCTGCCTTCTCGGGATGGTCGACGGCCGCCCGCCCGGCCCCCGTCATCCGTGGGCGCAGCAGTCTCGTCCGCCGGCGGGGGAATCCGGCTGATCGATCGCGGTGCAAACGTGCGAATGCCCAACGTCCAATTCCGTCCGAAGCATGAAGACCTCGGTCGGTATCGGGCCGCCCCGCGGCAGACCCATCAACCCACCTCCGGAGATGGTAACGAGCCGAGCGTGGAAGTTCGCCGCACGTGTCGAGACCGTCGCTTCCACTCGGCCTCTCCCAAAGGTAGGACCGACCAAGCCGCATCGATCGGGGAACAGAGGTCTCCGCAGACGACACTCGCGAGGGCACCCGTGGCAGGCTGGTTCCCACACAAGTCTCCGTCACACAAAGTGCGTGCTCCCCTCCTAAAAGGCTTTTGGCTACCCGTCGGTCTGCCGGCCGTCGCCCACGGTTCCCGCTCAGACCCTGTCCGGAGCCCCTGGCGCGTCCTCGGACTTCCCGTCTGCCTTCACCTCGGTAAGCATTCAAAAGCCTTTCCTGTCTATAAATCACTGTAAGTCGGAGCTCGCCTGGCCTCCCGCTTACTGAGTCCGAAATAACCCCCCGAAGGTTCACTTCGGCCTCCGCACTGTGTGTGTTGTGTTGTCTGTCTGTCTCGTGTGTCAACCGTACCACTGGAAATCCGTCTAAGTGCCTCTGGAAAACGTGTTCCCGAAAATCTCCGGGAACCCCGCCAATGCCCCCGTACAGAAATTGCATGTGTCAAGTCGGCGGGACGCCTGCCGGAAGTCCTGCCGGGCAGGTCGTACCTTGGCCCGGCCAGGCGGGGCAAATGCAACCTTCATAGCGCTCTCCGGGCCTAACTGGTTAACCGGCGCCGCGACTGACCGTACAACAATGACGTGTGTCAAACCGGCGGTAAGACGCCCGGAGCTCACGCCGGCCTCGTCGCACCTCGGGCCCGCCCGACGGGCTGGATCCGACCTTCACAGACTTCCGCCGTCAATTGGTTAACCGGCGCGGCGCCGGGAGCACGCGCCTCTGTCGGCGGTCGGCCCTCCGGTAGTGCCGCCGTGCATCGTCCGCTTCGGCCGGCAGCAGGGCCCCGAATCAGCCTTCATTCCGACTTCCGAGTTGGGACTTGGAATAATTTCGACTTCTGCCAAGGTCTCGGATCGGCGGTGGGACCTGCGGTAGTGCCACCGAAAATGCCGCCCCTCGGCCGGCACGGCCCTCCGAATACGTCCCCTCGCGGCTCACCGCAGCGGGACTTTGTCAGATTTTCGATCGGGCCGTAGCCCTATTTTTGGCGGAGGGACCTGCGGTAGTCCCACCGAAAATGCCGCCCCTCGGCCGGCACGACCCTCCGAATTCGTCCCCTCGCGTCTCCCCGCCGCGGGACTTTGTCAGAAAATCATTCGGGCAAGGTTTCGATTCGGCGGCCCGAGCACCGGTAGTCAGCCCGTATATGCTGCCCCTCGGTCGGCTTGGGCCTGCGGATACGTCCCGCTGACTGACTTCCGCCATTGGGAATTCGTCCGAAAATCCATACGGGCGACCTTGGGAAGCGTGCGGAAATACCGCCGCGCGGCCCGGGTTAACGAAGTGGGGAGGCCCGTAACGCCCGTCGACCACTCCTAAGTGGTCGAGAAAAACGCCTCCCCGTAAATCTCCGGAAACCCCGCCAATGCCCCCGTACAGAAATTGCATGTGTCAAAGGGGCGGCCGTATCTGACCCCGGCTGCCGAGCCTCTGGAACTCCTGCCCGGCTACGACCCTCAAATCCGACCCGCATCCAGACTTCCGGAGCGGACTCAGTTAACGAATTGCCACCGGGCAACTGGTTAACCGGCAGTTCTCGGACGGCTCGTTAGCCGTGCCGACCGACCCCCCCGGCCGTGCGGTGGAGCAAGACAACAGTCCCCGGGCGGGCAATCGAGTTCCCGACCGGGCCCTGGCAGATCGTTAACCGGCCCGACCGGGACAAGTCGTTAACCAACTTCGGCGTGACAAATGGTTAACCGGCCGGGCCGGGACAAGTCGTTAACCAGACCCCAGCAGGCACTGCGGTAACAGACCGGGTCCGGTGCTGACATGCAGAACAGGACAAAGACTTGGGCAGCGGCCCGGCGCGGACAGTTCTTCCGTTCGCCGGCTCGGTGACAATTGGTTAACCGACCGGGCTCAGGCAAATCGTTAACCGACGTCGGCGAGACAAATGGTTAACCGGCTCGGCCGGGACAAGTCGTTAACCAACTTCGGCGTGACAAATGGTTAACCGGCCCGGCCGGGACAAGTCGTTAACCAGACCCGAGCCGGCACTTCGGTAACCGACCGGGTCCGGTGCTGTCATGCAGAACAGGACAGAGACTTAGGCAGCGACCCGGCGCGGACAGTTCTTCCGTTCGCCGGCTCGGTGACAATTGGTTAACCGACCGGGCTCAGGCAAATCGTTAACCGACGTCGGCGTGACAAATGGTTAACCGGCTCGGCCGGGACAAGTCGTTAACCAACTTCGGCGTGACAAATGGTTAACCGGCCCGGCCGGGACAAGTCGTTAACCAGACCCCAGCAGGCACTGCGGTAACCGACCGGGTCCGGTGCTGACATGCAGAACAGGACAAAGACTTGGGCAGCGGCCCGGCGCGGACAGTTCTTCCGTTCGCCGGCTCGGTGACAATTGGTTAACCGACCGGGCTCAGGCAAATCGTTAACCGACGTCGGCGAGACAAATGGTTAACCGGCTCGGCCGGGACAAGTCGTTAACCAACTTCGGCGTGACAAATGGTTAACCGGCCCGGCCGGGACAAGTCGTTAACCAGACCCCAGCAGGCACTGCGGTAACCGACCGGGTCCGGTGCTGACATGCAGAACAGGACAAAGACTTGGGCAGCGGCCCGGCGCGGACAGTTCTTCCGTTCGCCGGCTCGGTGACAATTGGTTAACCGACCGGGCTCAGGCAAATCGTTAACCGACGTCGGCGAGACAAATGGTTAACCGGCTCGGCCGGGACAAGTCGTTAACCAACTTCGGCGTGACAAATGGTTAACCGGCCCGGCCGGGACAAGTCGTTAACCAGACCCCAGCAGGCACTGCGGTAACCGACCGGGTCCGGTGCTGACATGCAGAACAGGACAAAGACTTGGGCAGCGGCCCGGCGCGGACAGTTCTTCCGTTCGCCGGCTCGGTGACAATTGGTTAACCGACCGGGCTCAGGCAAATCGTTAACCGACGTCGGCGAGACAAATGGTTAACCGGCTCGGCCGGGACAAGTCGTTAACCAACTTCGGCGTGACAAATGGTTAACCGGCCAGGCCGGGACAAGTCGTTAACCAGACCCCAGCCGGCACTGCGGTAACCGACCGGGTCCGGTGCTGACATGCAGAACAGGACAGAGACTTGGGCAGCGGCCCGGCGCGGACAGTTCTTCCGTTCGCCGGCTCGGTGACAATTGGTTAACCGACCGGGCTCAGGCAAATCGTTAACCGACTTCGGCGAGACAAATGGTTAACCGGCCCGGCCGGGACAAGTCGTTAACCAGACCCGAGCCGGCACTGCGGTGACCGACCGGGACCGGTGCTGACATGCAGAACAGGACAAAGACTTAGGCAGCGGCCCGGCGCGGACAGTTCTTCCGTTCGCGCCGGCTCGTGACAATTGGTTAACCGGCCCGGCTGGGACAAATCGTTAACCGACGTCGGCGAGACAAATGGTTAACCGGCTCGGCCGGGACAAGTCGTTAACCAACTTCGGCGTGACAAATGGTTAACCGGCCCGGCCGGGACAAGTCGTTAACCAGACCCCAGCAGGCACTGCGGTAACCGACCGGGTCCGGTGCTGACATGCAGAACAGGACAAAGACTTGGGCAGCGGCCCGGCGCGGACAGTTCTTCCGTTCGCCGGCTCGGTGACAATTGGTTAACCGACCGGGCTCAGGCAAATCGTTAACCGACGTCGGCGAGACAAATGGTTAACCGGCTCGGCCGGGACAAGTCGTTAACCAACTTCGGCGTGACAAATGGTTAACCGGCCCGGCCGGGACAAGTCGTTAACCAGACCCCAGCCGGCACTGCGGTAACCGACCGGGTCCGGTGCTGACATGCAGAACAGGACAGAGACTTAGGCAGCGGCCCGGCGCGGACAGTTCTTCCGTTCGCCGGCTCGTGACAATTGGTTAACCGACCGGGCTCAGGCAAATCGTTAACCGACGTCGGCGAGAGAAATGGTTAACCGGCCCGGCCGGGACAAGTCGTTAACCAGTCCCGAGCCGGCTCTGCGGTAACCGACCGGGTCCGGTGCTGACGGGCAGAACAGGACAAAGACTTAGGCAGCAGCCCGGCGCGAACAGTTCTTCCGTTCCCCGGCTCGTGACGATTGGTTAACCGACCTCCGGTCCACCCTCCGAAAGTGCCGCCCCTCGGTCCGAACGTCGCTCCCAACACGTCCCCCGGCTGCTCCCCGCCGCGGGACCTTGTAGGTTTTGAATTCGGCGGAAGCCGTAGTTTTGGCCG
Organism: Hypanus sabinus; assembly: GCF_030144855.1. Lineage (NCBI taxonomy): Eukaryota > Metazoa > Chordata > Chondrichthyes > Myliobatiformes > Dasyatidae > Hypanus > Hypanus sabinus. The sequence continues at coordinate 2,247 of NW_026780404.1, read as the reverse complement.
AGCGCCATAACACGAGCCCTAGCCCCAGCCCAAGCCCTAACCCATATCCTAGCCCTAGCCCTAACCCTAACCCTAACCCCAGCCGTAACCCTAACCCAGGCCCTAACCCTAACGCTAACCCTAACCCCCGCCCTAACCCTAAACCTAACCCCAGCCCTAACCCTGAACCTAACCCTAACCCTAGACCTAACCCCAGCCCTAACCCTAGCCCTGGCCCTAACCCTAACCCTAAACCTGGCCCGAACCCAATCCCCGGGCGGGCAATCGGTTTGCCCGACCGGGCCCTGGCAAATCGTTAACCAACGTCGGCGAGACAAATCGTTAACCAACGCCGGCGAGACAAATCGTTAACCAGCCCGGCCGGGACAAGTCGTTAACCAACCCTAATGCGGCGGGACTTGGAATAATTCCGACGTCTGCCGAGGACTGCGATGGGCGGTGCGACCTCCTGTAGTCCCGACGGAGGAGCCGCCCCTCGGCCGGCACGGCCCTCCGAAGACGTCCCCTCGCGGCCACCCGCCGAGGTATGACGCGTGCGGACCTGCCAGGAGCACAACCCAAACCTTAAAACTAACCCTGGCCATAGCACGAGCCCTAGCCCCAGCCCAAGCCCCAACCCATATCCTAGGCCTAGCCCTGACCCTAGCCCCAACCCTAGCCCTAACCCCAGCCCTAACCCTAAAGCTAACCCCCGCCCTAACCCGAGCCCTAGCCCCAACCCGAACGCTAACCCTAACCCTAACCCCAACCCCAACCCTAACCCTAACCCTAACCCTAGCCCCAGCCCAAGCCCCAACCCATATCCTAGCCCTAGCCCTGACCCTAGCCCGAACCCTAACCCTAACCCTAACCCCAGCCCTAACCCTAAAGCTAACCCCAACCCTAACCCTAACCCTAGCCCCAACCCTAACGCTCACCCTAACCCCAGCCCTAACCCTAATCCTAACCCCAGCTCTAAGCCTAAGCCCCGCCCTAACCCGAGCCCTAACCCCAACCACAACCCTAACCCTAACCCTAACCCTAGCCCGAACCCAATCCCCGGGCGGGCAATCGGGTTGCCCGCCCGGGCCCTGGCAAATCGTTAACCAACGTCGGCGAGACAAGTCGTTAACCAGCCCGGCCGGGACAAGTCGTTAACCAACGTCGGCGAGACAAATCGTTAACCAACGTCGGCGAGACAAGTCGTTAACCAGCCCGGCCGGGACAAGTCGTTAACCAACGTCGGCGAGACAAATCGTTAACCAACGTCGGCGAGACAAGTCGTTAACCAGCCCGGCCGGGACAAGTCGTTAACCAACGTCGGCGAGACAAGTCGTTAACCAGCCCGGCCGGGACAAGTCGTTAACCAACCCTAATGCGGCGGGACTTGGAATAATTTCGACGTCTGCCGAGGACTGCGATGGGCGGTGCGATCTCCTGTAGTCCCGACGGAGGAGCCGCCCCTCGGCCGGCACGGCCCTCCGAAGACGTCCCCTCGCGGCCACCCGCCGAGGTATGACGCGTGCGGACCTGCCAGGAGCACAACCCAAACCTTAAAACTAACCCTGGCTATAGCACGAGCCCTAGCCCCAGCCCAAGCCCCAACCCATATCCTAGGCCTAGCCCTGACCCTAGACCCAGCCCTAGCCCTAACCCCAGCCCTAACCCTAAAGCTAACCCCCGCCCTAACCCGAGCCCTAGCCCCAACCCGAACGCTAACCCTAACCCTAACACCAACCCCAACCCTAGCCCTAACCCCAGCCCTAACCCTAAAGCTAACCCCCGCCCTCACCCGAGCCCTAGCCCCAACCCGAACGCTAACCCTAACCCTAACCCCAACCCCAACCCTAACCCTAACCCTAACCCTAGCCCCAGCCCAAGCCCCAACCCATATCCTAGCCCTAGCCCTGACCCTAGCCCCAACCCTAACGCTAACCCTAACCCCAGCCCTAACCCTAACGCTAACCCTAATCCTAACCCCAGCTCTAAGCCTAACCCCCGCCCTAACCCGAGCCCTAACCCCAACCCCGACCCTAACCCTAACCCTGACCCTAACCCTAACCCTAACCCTAACCCTAACCCTAACCCTAACCCTAGCCCGAACCCAATCCCCGGGCGGGCAATCGGGTTGCCCGACCGGGCCCTGGCAAATCGTTAACCAACGTCGGCGAGACAAGTCGTTAACCAGCCCGGCCGGGACAAGTCGTTAACCAACGTCGGCGAGACAAGTCGTTAACCAGCCCGGCCGGGACAAGTCGTTAACCAACC
>NW_026780403.1:0-37467 GCF_030144855.1 Hypanus sabinus | reverse complement strand
CATTCTTTCCCCTCATCCTCCTTCCCTGACTAACATTCCTTCCCCAGCTTTCCTTCCTTCCCTCACTTCCTTCGTTCCTTTTCTGACATTCTTTACCCACATCTTCCTTCCTTCCCTCTCCCACATTCATTACTCACATCTTCCTTCTTTACCCTCTCAAAAATTCTGTCCACACCTCTCTTCATTCTCTCAAATTCTTTCCTCACCTCTTCCTTCCTTCCCTCTCTCACATTCTTTACCAAACACTTCCTTCCTTCCCCCTCTCACATTCATTCCATACCTCTTGCTCTCTTCCTTCTGTCACATTCTTTCCCCACATCTTCCTTCTTTCCCTCTCTCACATTCTTTCCCCATCTCTTCCTACATTCCCTCTCTCACATCCTTTACACACCTTTTCCTTCCTTCCCTCTCTCACACTCTTCCCCACCTGTTCCTTCCCTCTCTCACATTCTTCCCCACAGTTTCCTTCCCTCTCTCTCTCACATTCTTTCCCCTCCTCTTCCTTCCTTCTCTCTCTCTCTCACATTCTTTCCCCTCCTCTTCCTTCCATCCCTCTCTCACATTCTTTCACCACCTCTTCCATCCTTCCCTCATTCTCTCACATTCTTTCCCCTCCTCTTCCTTCCATCCTTCTATCACATTCTTTCCCCACCTCTTCCTACATTCCCTCTCTCACATTCTGTCCTGACCTCTTCCTTCTTTCCCTTTCTCACATTCTTTACCCACCTCTTCCTTCCTTCCTTCTCATATATTCTGTCCACACCTCTTCTTTCATTCTATCAAATTCTTTCCTCACCTCTTCCTTCCTTCCCTCTCTCACATTCTTTTCCCACATCATCCTTACTTTCCTCTCTCATATACTTTCCCCACATCTTCCTTCCTTCAGTCTCTATCTCACATTCTTTCCTCATCTCTTCCTCCCTCCCTCTCTCACATTCTTTCCCCACGTCGTCCGTCCTTCCCTCTCTCGTATACTTTCCCCACATCTTCCTTCCTTCATTCTCTGTCTCTCATTCTTTCCTCATCTCTTCCTTCCTTCCCTCTCTCTCATTTTTTCCAGATGTCTTCCTACCATCCCTCTGACACAATTTCCCCACCTGATCCTTCCTTCCCTGTATCACATTCTTTCCCCAGCTCTTCCTTCCTTCCCTCTCTCTCTCACATTCTTTCCCCACCTCTTCCTTCCTTCCCTCTCTCACATCCTTTCCTCACCTTTTCCTTCCTTCCCTTTCTCACACTCTTCCCCACCTGTTCCTTCCCTCTCTCACATTCTTCCCCAGTTTCCTTCCCTGTCTCTCTCACATTCTTTCCCTCCTCTTCCATCCTTCCCTTTCTCACACTCTTCCCCACCTGTTCCTTCCCTCTCTCACATTCTTCCCCAGTTTCCTTCCCTGTCTCTCTCACATTCTTTCCCCTCCTCTTCCATCCCTCCCCCCCCCTCCCCCCTCCTCACATTCTTCTCCACCACTTCTGTCCCTCTCTCACATTCTTCCCCATCTCTCCTACTTCCCTCTCTCACATCCTTTCCTCACCTTTTCCTTCCTTCCCTTTCTCACACTCTTCCCCACCTGTTCCTTCCCTCTCTCACATTCTTCCACAGTTTCCTTCCCTGTCTCTCTCACATTCTTCGCCTCCTCTTCCATCCTTCCCACTCTCCACATTCTTCCCCACCTCTTCCTTCCTCTCTCTCTCACATTATTTCCACACCTCTTCCTACATTCCCTATCTCACATCAATCCCCCACCTCTTCCTTCCCCTCTCTCTCTCACATCATCCCTCCTCACCTTCCTTCCCACAACCAACCAACCTCACACACACCCACAAACCTCACATCCCTCTCACTCTCACCATCGTTCCCCAGCTCTTCCATCCTTCCCTCTCCCTCACATCATTCTCCCCACCTCTTCCTTCCTACCCTCTCTCACATTCTTTCCACTCCTCTTCCTTCCTTCCCTCTCTCACATCTTCACCATCCACCTCTCCATCCTTCCCTCTCTCTCACATTCTTTCCCCACCTCTTCCTTCCTACCCTCTCTCACATACTTTCCACTCCTCTTCCTTCCTTCCCTCTCTCACATTCTTTCACCACCTCCTCCATCATTCCCTCTCTCTCACATTCTTTCCCCACCTCTTCCTTCCTACCCTCTCTCACATTCTTTCCCCTGATCTTCCTTCCGTCTCACATTCTTTCCCCACTTCTTCCTTCCATCCCTCTCTCATTCTTTCCGCACCTCTTCCTACATTCCCTCTCTCACATTCTTTACTCACCTCTTCCTTCCTTCCCTCTCACGTATTCTGTCCACACCTCTTCCTTCCTTCTCTCAAATTCTTTACCCACCTCTTCCTTCTTTCCCTTTCTGACATTCTTTACCCACCTCTTCCTTCCTACCCTCTCTCACATTCTTTCCCCTGATCTTCCTTCCGTCTAACATTCTTTCCCCACCTCTTCCTTCCATCCCTCTCTCATTCTTTCCGCACCTCTTCCTACATTCCCTCTCTCACATTCTTTACCCACCTCTTCCTTCCTACCCTCTCGCACATTCATTACTCACCTCTTCCGTCTTACCCTCTCACAAATTCTGTCCACACCTCTTCTTTCCTTCTCTCAAATTCTTTCCCCACCTCTTCCATCCTTCCCTCTCCCTCTCACATTCTTTCCCCACCTCTTCCTTCCTACCCTCTCTCACATTCTTTCCACTCCTCTTCCTTCCTTCCCTCTCTCACATTCTTTCACCACCTCTTCCATCCTTCCCTCTCTCTCACATTCTTTCCCCACCTCTTCCTTCCTACCCTCTCTCACATTCTTTCCCAACATCTTCCTTCCTTCCCTCTCTCACATTCATTCCTGACCTCTTCCTATCTTCCTTCGGTCACATTCTTTCCCCACATCTTCTGTCCCTCTCTCACATTCTTTCCCCATCACTTCCTACTTTCCCTCTCTCACATCCATTCCACACCTTTTACTTCCTTCCCTTTCTCACACTCTTCCCCACCTGTTCCTTCCCTCTCTCACATTCTTCCCCAGTTTCCTTCCCTGTCTCTCTCACATTCTTTCCCCTCCTCTTCCATCCTTCCCTCTCTCATATTCTTCCCCCACCTCTTCCTTCCTTCGCAATCTCTCTCTCACATTCTTTCCCCTCCTCTTCCTTCCCACCCTCTCTCACATTCTTTCCCCTCATCTTCATTCCCTGACTCACATTCTTTCCCCACCTTTCGGTCCTTCCCTCTCTCTCATTCTTTCCCCACCTCCTCCTTCCTCTCTCTCACATTATTCCTCACCAAATCCAACCTTCCCCTATCTCACATTCTTTCCCCACCTCTTCTTTCCTTCCCTCTCTCTCTCACATTCTTTCCCCTCCTCTTCCTTCCTTCCCTCTCTCACATTCTTTCCCCACCTCTTCCTTCCTTCCCTCTCTCTCTCACATTCTTTCCCCACCTCTTCCATCCTTCCCTCTCTCTCTCACATTCTTTCCCCACCTCTTCCTTCCTACCCTCTCTCACATTCTTTCCACTCCTCTTCCTTCCTTCCCTCTCTCACATTCTTTCACCACCTCTTCCATCCTTCCCTCTCTCTCACATTCTTTCCCCACCTCTTCCTTCCTACCCTCTCTCACATTCTTTCCCAACCTCTTACTTCCTTCCCTCTCTCACATTCTTTCCCCACCTCTTCCTTCCTTCCCTCTCTCTGTCACATTCTTTCCCCTCCTCTTACTTCCTTCCATCTCTCACATTCTTTCCCCACCTCTTCCTTCCTTCCCTCTCTCTCTCACACTCTTCCCCACCTCTTCCTTCCTTCCCTCTCTCACATTCTTTCCCCTCCTCTTCCTTCCTTCCCTCTCTCACATTCTTTCCCCACCTCTTCCTTCCTACACTCTCTCACATTCTTTCCCCTGATCTTCCTTCCGTCTCACATTCTTTCCCCACCTCTTCCTTCCATCCCTCTCTCATTCTTTCCGCACCTCTTCCTACATTCCCTCTCTCACATTCTTTACTCACCACTTCCTTCCTTCCCTCTCACATATTCTGTCCACACCTCTTCCTTCCTTCTCTCAAATTCTTTACCCACCACTTCCTTCTTTCCCTTTCTGACATTCTTTACCCACCTCTTCCTTCCTACCCTCTCGCACATTCATTAATCACCTCTTCCGTCTTACCCTCTCACAAATTCTCTCCACACCTTTTCTTTCCATCTCTCAAATTCTTTCCTCACCTCTTCCATCCTTCCCTCTCTCACATTCTTTCACCACCTTTCCTTCCTTCCCTCTTTCACATTCTTTACCAAACACTTCCTTCCTTCCCTCTTACACATTCATTCCTGACCTCTTCCTATCATCCTTCGGTCACATTCTTTCCCCACATCTTCTGTCCCTCTCTCACATTCTTTCCCCATCACTTCCTACTTTCCCTCTCTCACATCCATTCCACACCTTTTACTTCCTTCCCTTTCTCACACTCTTCCCCACCTGTTCCTTCCCTCTCTCACATTCTTCCCCAGTTTCCTTCCCTGTCTCTCTCACATTCTTTCCCCTCCTCTTCCATCCTTCCCTCTCTCACATTCTTTCCCCAACTCTTCCTTCCTTCGCACTCTCTTTAACGTTCTTTCCCCTCCTCTTCCTTCCCACCCTCTCTCACATTCTTTCCCCTCATCTTCATTCCCTGACTCACATTCTTTCCCCACCTTTCGGTCCTTCCCTCTCTCTCATTCTTTCCCCACCTCTTCCTTCCTTCTCTCTCTCACATTATTTCCACACCAATTCCTTCCTTCCCTATCTCACATTCTTTCCCCACCTCTTCCTTCCTTCACTCACTCTCTCACATTCTTTCCCCTCCTCTTCCTTCCTTCCCTCTCTCACATTCTTTCCCCATCTCTTCCTTCCTTCCCTCTCTCTCTCACATTCTTTCCCCAGCTCTTCCATCCTTCCCTCTCTCTCTCACATTCCTTCCCCACCTCTTCCTTCCTACCCTCTCTCACATTCTTTCCCCAACTCTTCCTTCCTTCCCTCTCTCTCTCACATTCTTTCCCACCTCTTCCATCCTTCCCTTTCTCTCTCACATTCTTTCCCCACCTCTTCCTTCCTACCCTCTCTCGCATTCTTTCCACTCCTCTTCCTTCCTTCGCAATCTCTCTCTCACATTCTTTCCCCTCCTCTTCCTTCCCACCCTCTCTCACATTCTTTCCCCTCATCTTCATTCCCTGACTCACATTCTTTCCCCACCTTTCGGTCCTTCCCTCTCTCTCATTCTTTCCCCACCTCCTCCTTCCTTCTCTCTCTCACATTATTTCCTCACCAATTCCTTCCTTCCCTATCTCACATTCTTTCCCCACCTCTTCTTTCCTTCCCTCTCTCTCTCACATTCTTTCCCCTCCTCTTCCTTCCTTCCCTCTCTCACATTCTTTCCCCACTTCTTCCTTCCATCCCTCTCTCATTCTTTCCGCACCTCTTCCTACATTCCCTCTCTCACATTCTTTACTCACCTCTTCCTTCCTTCCCTCTCACGTATTCTGTCCACACCTCTTCCTTCCTTCTCTCAAATTCTTTACCCACCTCTTCCTTCTTTCCCTTTCTGACATTCTTTACCCACCTCTTCCTTCCTACCCTCTCTCACATTCTTTCCCCTGATCTTCCTTCCGTCTAACATTCTTTCCCCACCTCTTCCTTCCATCCCTCTCTCATTCTTTCCGCACCTCTTCCTACATTCCCTCTCTCACATTCTTTACCCACCTCTTCCTTCCTACCCTCTCGCACATTCATTACTCACCTCTTCCGTCTTACCCTCTCACAAATTCTGTCCACACCTCTTCTTTCCTTCTCTCAAATTCTTTCCCCACCTCTTCCATCCTTCCCTCTCCCTCTCACATTCTTTCCCCACCTCTTCCTTCCTACCCTCTCTCACATTCTTTCCACTCCTCTTCCTTCCTTCCCTCTCTCACATTCTTTCACCACCTCTTCCATCCTTCCCTCTCTCTCACATTCTTTCCCCACCTCTTCCTTCCTACCCTCTCTCACATTCTTTCCCAACATCTTCCTTCCTTCCCTCTCTCACATTCATTCCTGACCTCTTCCTATCTTCCTTCGGTCACATTCTTTCCCCACATCTTCTGTCCCTCTCTCACATTCTTTCCCCATCACTTCCTACTTTCCCTCTCTCACATCCATTCCACACCTTTTACTTCCTTCCCTTTCTCACACTCTTCCCCACCTGTTCCTTCCCTCTCTCACATTCTTCCCCAGTTTCCTTCCCTGTCTCTCTCACATTCTTTCCCCTCCTCTTCCATCCTTCCCTCTCTCATATTCTTCCCCCACCTCTTCCTTCCTTCGCAATCTCTCTCTCACATTCTTTCCCCTCCTCTTCCTTCCCACCCTCTCTCACATTCTTTCCCCTCATCTTCATTCCCTGACTCACATTCTTTCCCCACCTTCGTCCTTCCCTCTCTCTCATTCAATCCCCACCTCCTCCTTCCTTCTCTCTCTCACATAATTCCCACACCAACCAACCAACCCACACACAACAAACCCCCACCCCAACCATCCCACACACACACCAACAATCCCCTCCTCTTCCTTCCATCCACTCACACATTCAATCCCCCACCTCAACCATCCTCCCACACTCACTCAACATTCCCCACCTCAACCATCCAACCCTCTCTCTCCACATTCTTCCCCTCCACAACCATCCTACCCCACACACACAACCAACCACCCACCACAACCAACACCCACACACACCAACAAACCCCACCACAACCCATCCTTCCCTCTCTCTCACATTCTTTCCCCACCTCTTCCTTCCTACCCTCTCTCACATTCTTTCCCAACCTCTTACTTCCTTCCCTCTCTCACATTCTTTCCCCACCTCTTCCTTCCTTCCCTCTCTCTGTCACATTCTTTCCCCTCCTCTTACTTCCTTCCATCTCTCACATTCTTTCCCCACCTCTTCCTTCCTTCCCTCTCTCTCTCACACTCTTCCCCACCTCTTACTTCCTTCCATCTCTCACATTCTTTCCCAACCTCTTACTTCCTTCCCTCTCTCACATTCTTTCCCCACCTCTTCCTTCCTTCCCTCTCTCTGTCACATTCTTTCCCCTCCTCTTACTTCCTTCCATCTCTCACATTCTTTCCCCACCTCTTCCTTCCTTCCCTCTCTCTCTCACACTCTTCCCCACCTCTTCCTTCCTTCCCTCTCTCACATTCTTTCCCCTCCTCTTCCTTCCTTCCCTCTCTCACATTCTTTCCCCACCTCTTCCTTCCTACACTCTCTCACATTCTTTCCCCTGATCTTCCTTCCGTCTCACATTCTTTCACCACCTCTTCCATCCTTCCCTCTCTCTCACATTCTTTCCCCACCTCTTCCTTCCTACCCTCTCTCACATTCTTTCCCAACATCTTCCTTCCTTCCCTCTCTCACATTCATTCCTGACCTCTTCCTATCTTCCTTCGGTCACATTCTTTCCCCACATCTTCTGTCCCTCTCTCACATTCTTTCCCCATCACTTCCTACTTTCCCTCTCTCACATCCATTCCACACCTTTTACTTCCTTCCCTTTCTCACACTCTTCCCCACCTGTTCCTTCCCTCTCTCACATTCTTCCCCAGTTTCCTTCCCTGTCTCTCTCACATTCTTTCCCCTCCTCTTCCATCCTTCCCTCTCTCATATTCTTCCCCCACCTCTTCCTTCCTTCGCAATCTCTCTCTCACATTCTTTCCCCTCCTCTTCCTTCCCACCCTCTCTCACATTCTTTCCCCTCATCTTCATTCCCTGACTCACATTCTTTCCCCACCTTTCGGTCCTTCCCTCTCTCTCATTCTTTCCCCACCTCCTCCTTCCTTCTCTCTCTCACATTATTTCCTCACCAATTCCTTCCTTCCCTATCTCACATTCTTTCCCCACCTCTTCTTTCCTTCCCTCTCTCTCTCACATTCTTTCCCCTCCTCTTCCTTCCTTCCCTCTCTCACATTCTTTCCCCACCTCTTCCTTCCTTCCCTCTCTCTCTCACATTCTTTCCCCACCTCTTCCATCCTTCCCTCTCTCTCTCACATTCTTTCCCCACCTCTTCCTTCCTACCCTCTCTCACATTCTTTCCACACCAATTCCTTCCTTCCCTATCTCACATTCTTTCCCCACCTCTTCCTTCCTTCCCTCTCTCTCTCACATTCTTTCCCCACCTTTCGGTCCTTCCCTCTCTCTCATTCTTTCCCCACCTCTTCCTTCCTTCTCTCTCTCACATTATTTCCACACCAATTCCTTCCTTCCCTATCTCACATTCTTTCCCCACCTCTTCCTTCCTTCACTCACTCTCTCACATTCTTTCCCCTCCTCTTCCATCCTTCCCTCTCTCAGATTCTTTCCCCACCTCTTCCTTCCTTCACTCACTCTCTCACATTCTTTCCCCTCCTCTTCCATCCTTCCCTCTCTCTCATTCTTTCCCCACCTCTTCCTTCCTTCTCTCTCTCACATTATTTCCACACCAATTCCTTCCTTCCCTATCTCACATTCTTTCCCCACCTCTTCCTTCCTTCACTCACTCTCTCACATTCTTTCCCCTCCTCTTCCATCCTTCCCTCTCTCGCATTCTTTCCACTCCTCTTCCTTCCTTCGCAATTTCTCTCTCACATTCTTTCCCCTCCTCTTCCTTCCCACCCTCTCTCACATTCTTTCCCCTCATCTTCATTCCCTGACTCACATTCTTTCCCCACCTTTCGGTCCTTCCCTCTCTCTCATTCTTTCCCCACCTCCTCCTTCCTTCTCTCTCTCACATTATTTCCTCACCAATTCCTTCCTTCCCTATCTCACATTCTTTCCCCACCTCTTCTTTCCTTCCCTCTCTCTCTCACATTCTTTCCCCTCCTCTTCCTTCCTTCCCTCTCTCACATTCTTTCCCCACCTCTTCCTTCCTTCCCTCTCTCTCTCACATTCTTTCCCCACCTCTTCCATCCTTCCCTCTCTCTCTCACATTCTTTCCCCACCTCTTCCTTCCTACCCTCTCTCACATTCTTTCCACTCCTCTTCCTTCCTTCCCTCTCTCACATTCTTTCACCACCTCTTCCATCCTTCCCTCTCTCTCACATTCTTTCCCCACCTCTTCCTTCCTACCCTCTCTCACATTCTTTCCCAACCTCTTACTTCCTTCCCTCTCTCACATTCTTTCCCCACCTCTTCCTTCCTACACTCTCTCACATTCTTTCCCCACCTCTTCCTTCCTTCCCTCTCTCTGTCACATTCTTTCCCCTCCTCTTACTTCCTTCCATCTCTCACATTCTTTCCCCACCTCTTCCTTCCTTCCCTCTCTCTCTCACACTCTTCCCCACCTCTTCCTTCCTTCCCTCTCTCACATTCTTTCCCCTCCTCTTCCTTCCTTCCCTCTCTCACATTCTTTCCCCACCTCTTCCTTCCTACACTCTCTCACATTCTTTCCCCTGATCTTCCTTCCGTCTCACATTCTTTCCCCACCTCTTCCTTCCATCCCTCTCTCATTCTTTCCGCACCTCTTCCTACATTCCCTCTCTCACATTCTTTACTCACCACTTCCTTCCTTCCCTCTCACATATTCTGTCCACACCTCTTCCTTCCTTCTCTCAAATTCTTTACCCACCACTTCCTTCTTTCCCTTTCTGACATTCTTTACCCACCTCTTCCTTCCTACCCTCTCGCACATTCATTAATCACCTCTTCCGTCTTACCCTCTCACAAATTCTCTCCACACCTTTTCTTTCCATCTCTCAAATTCTTTCCTCACCTCTTCCATCCTTCCCTCTCTCACATTCTTTCACCACCTTTCCTTCCTTCCCTCTTTCACATTCTTTACCAAACACTTCCTTCCTTCCCTCTTACACATTCATTCCTGACCTCTTCCTATCATCCTTCGGTCACATTCTTTCCCCACATCTTCTGTCCCTCTCTCACATTCTTTCCCCATCACTTCCTACTTTCCCTCTCTCACATCCATTCCACACCTTTTACTTCCTTCCCTTTCTCACACTCTTCCCCACCTGTTCCTTCCCTCTCTCACATTCTTCCCCAGTTTCCTTCCCTGTCTCTCTCACATTCTTTCCCCTCCTCTTCCATCCTTCCCTCTCTCACATTCTTTCCCCAACTCTTCCTTCCTTCGCACTCTCTTTAACGTTCTTTCCCCTCCTCTTCCTTCCCACCCTCTCTCACATTCTTTCCCCTCATCTTCATTCCCTGACTCACATTCTTTCCCCACCTTTCGGTCCTTCCCTCTCTCTCATTCTTTCCCCACCTCTTCCTTCCTTCTCTCTCTCACATTATTTCCACACCAATTCCTTCCTTCCCTATCTCACATTCTTTCCCCACCTCTTCCTTCCTTCACTCACTCTCTCACATTCTTTCCCCTCCTCTTCCATCCTTCCCTCTCTCAGATTCTTTCCCCACCTCTTCCTTCCTTCACTCACTCTCTCACATTCTTTCCCCTCCTCTTCCATCCTTCCCTCTCTCTCATTCTTTCCCCACCTCTTCCTTCCTTCCCTCTCTCACATTTTTTCCAGATGTCTTCCTACCATCCCTCTGAAACAATTTCCCCACCTCATCCTTCCTTCCCTCTATCACATTCTTTCCCCAGCTCTTACTTCCTTCCCTCTCTCACATTCATTCCCCACATCTTCCTACTTTCCCTCTCACATTCTTTCCACAATTCCTTCCTTTCCTCTCTTACATTCTTTCCCCACCTTTCCTTCCTTCCCTAATTCACATTCTTTCCCCACCACTTCCTTCCTTCCTGCTCTCACATTCTTTCCCCACATCAGCCTTCCTTCCCTCTCGCACATTCTTTCCCCTCATCTTCCTTCCTACCCTCTCACACATGCTTTCCCCTCATCCTCCTTCCCTGTCTAACATTCCTTCCCCAGCTTTCCTTCCTTCCCTCTCTCACAGTTTTTTCCTGATGTCTTCCTACCATCCCTCTGACACAATTTCCCCACCTCATCCTTCCTTCCCTCTATCACATTCTTTCCACAATTCCTTCCTTCCCTAATTCACATTCTTTCCCCACCACTTCCTTCCTTCCTGCTCTCACATTTTCCCCACATCTGCCTTCCTTCCCTCTCGCACATTCTTTCCCCTCATCCTCCTTCCCTGACTAACATTCCTTCCCCAGCTTTCCTTCCTTCCCTCACTTCCTTCGTTCCTTTTCTGACATTCTTTACCCACATCTTCCTTCCTTCCCTCTCCCACATTCATTACTCACATCTTCCTTCTTTTACCCTCTCAAAAATTCTGTCCACACCTCTGCTTTCATTCTCTCAAATTCTTTCCTCACCTCTTCCTTCCTTCCCTCTCTCACATTCTTTACCAAACACTTCCTTCCTTCCCCCTCTCACATTCATTCCATACCTCTTGCTCTCTTCCTTCTGTCACATTCTTTCCCCACATCTTCCTTCTTTCCCTCTCTCACATTCTTTCCCCATCTCTTCCTACATTCCCTCTCTCACATCCTTTACACACCTTTTCCTTCCTTCCCTCTCTCACACTCTTCCCCACCTGTTCCTTCCCTCTCTCACATTCTTCCCCACAGTTTCCTTCCCTCTCTCTCTCACATTCTTTCCCCTCCTCTTCCTTCCTTCTCTCTCTCTCTCACATTCTTTCCCCTCCTCTTCCTTCCATCCCTCTCTCACATTCTTTCACCACCTCTTCCATCCTTCCCTCATTCTCTCACATTCTTTCCCCTCCTCTTCCTTCCATCCTTCTATCACATTCTTTCCCCACCTCTTCCTACATTCCCTCTCTCACATTCTGTCCTGACCTCTTCCTTCTTTCCCTTTCTCACATTCTTTACCCACCTCTTCCTTCCTTCCTTCTCATATATTCTGTCCACACCTCTTCTTTCATTCTATCAAATTCTTTCCTCACCTCTTCCTTCCTTCCCTCTCTCACATTCTTTTCCCACATCATCCTTACTTTCCTCTCTCATATACTTTCCCCACATCTTCCTTCCTTCAGTCTCTATCTCACATTCTTTCCTCATCTCTTCCTCCCTCCCTCTCTCACATTCTTTCCCCACGTCGTCCGTCCTTCCCTCTCTCGTATACTTTCCCCACATCTTCCTTCCTTCATTCTCTGTCTCTCATTCTTTCCTCATCTCTTCCTTCCTTCCCTCTCTCTCATTTTTTCCAGATGTCTTCCTACCATCCCTCTGACACAATTTCCCCACCTGATCCTTCCTTCCCTGTATCACATTCTTTCCCCAGCTCTTCCTTCCTTCCCTCTCTCTCTCACATTCTTTCCCCACCTCTTCCTTCCTTCCCTCTCTCACATCCTTTCCTCACCTTTTCCTTCCTTCCCTTTCTCACACTCTTCCCCACCTGTTCCTTCCCTCTCTCACATTCTTCCCCAGTTTCCTTCCCTGTCTCTCTCACATTCTTTCCCCTCCTCTTCCATCCTTCCCTTTCTCACACTCTTCCCCACCTGTTCCTTCCCTCTCTCACATTCTTCCCCAGTTTCCTTCCCTGTCTCTCTCACATTCTTTCCCCTCCTCTTCCATCCTTCCCTCTCTCACATTCTTTCTCCACCTCTTCTGTCCCTCTCTCACATTCTTTCCCCATCTCTTACTACTTTCCCTCTCTCACATCCTTTCCTCACCTTTTCCTTCCTTCCCTTTCTCACACTCTTCCCCACCTGTTCCTTCCCTCTCTCACATTCTTCCACAGTTTCCTTCCCTGTCTCTCTCACATTCTTTCGCCTCCTCTTCCATCCTTCCCTCTCTCACATTCTTTCCCCACCTCTTCCTTCCTTCTCTCTCTCACATTATTTCCACACCTCTTCCTACATTCCCTATCTCACATTCTTTCCCCACCTCTTCCTTCCTTCCCTCTCTCTCTCACATTCATTCCCCTCCTCTTCCTTCCTTCCCTCTCTCACATTCTTTCCGCACCTCTTCCTTCATTCCCTCTCTCTCTCACATTCGTTCCCCAGCTCTTCCATCCTTCCCTCTCCCTCTCACATTCTTTCCCCACCTCTTCCTTCCTACCCTCTCTCACATTCTTTCCACTCCTCTTCCTTCCTTCCCTCTCTCACATTCTTTCACCACCTCTTCCATCCTTCCCTCTCTCTCACATTCTTTCCCCACCTCTTCCTTCCTACCCTCTCTCACATACTTTCCACTCCTCTTCCTTCCTTCCCTCTCTCACATTCTTTCACCACCTCCTCCATCATTCCCTCTCTCTCACATTCTTTCCCCACCTCTTCCTTCCTACCCTCTCTCACATTCTTTCCCCTGATCTTCCTTCCGTCTCACATTCTTTCCCCACTTCTTCCTTCCATCCCTCTCTCATTCTTTCCGCACCTCTTCCTACATTCCCTCTCTCACATTCTTTACTCACCTCTTCCTTCCTTCCCTCTCACGTATTCTGTCCACACCTCTTCCTTCCTTCTCTCAAATTCTTTACCCACCTCTTCCTTCTTTCCCTTTCTCACATTCTTTACCCACCTCTTCCTTCCTACCCTCTCTCACATTCTTTCCCCTGATCTTCCTTCCGTCTAACATTCTTTCCCCACCTCTTCCTTCCATCCCTCTCTCATTCTTTCCGCACCTCTTCCTACATTCCCTCTCTCACATTCTTTACCCACCTCTTCCTTCCTACCCTCTCGCACATTCATTACTCACCTCTTCCGTCTTACCCTCTCACAAATTCTGTCCACACCTCTTCTTTCCTTCTCTCAAATTCTTTCCCCACCTCTTCCATCCTTCCCTCTCCCTCTCACATTCTTTCCCCACCTCTTCCTTCCTACCCTCTCTCACATTCTTTCCACTCCTCTTCCTTCCTTCCCTCTCTCACATTCTTTCACCACCTCTTCCATCCTTCCCTCTCTCTCACATTCTTTCCCCACCTCTTCCTTCCTACCCTCTCTCACATTCTTTCCCAACATCTTCCTTCCTTCCCTCTCTCACATTCATTCCTGACCTCTTCCTATCTTCCTTCGGTCACATTCTTTCCCCACATCTTCTGTCCCTCTCTCACATTCTTTCCCCATCACTTCCTACTTTCCCTCTCTCACATCCATTCCACACCTTTTACTTCCTTCCCTTTCTCACACTCTTCCCCACCTGTTCCTTCCCTCTCTCACATTCTTCCCCAGTTTCCTTCCCTGTCTCTCTCACATTCTTTCCCCTCCTCTTCCATCCTTCCCTCTCTCATATTCTTCCCCCACCTCTTCCTTCCTTCGCAATCTCTCTCTCACATTCTTTCCCCTCCTCTTCCTTCCCACCCTCTCTCACATTCTTTCCCCTCATCTTCATTCCCTGACTCACATTCTTTCCCCACCTTTCGGTCCTTCCCTCTCTCTCATTCTTTCCCCACCTCCTCCTTCCTTCTCTCTCTCACATTATTTCCTCACCAATTCCTTCCTTCCCTATCTCACATTCTTTCCCCACCTCTTCTTTCCTTCCCTCTCTCTCTCACATTCTTTCCCCTCCTCTTCCTTCCTTCCCTCTCTCACATTCTTTCCCCACCTCTTCCTTCCTTCCCTCTCTCTCTCACATTCTTTCCCCACCTCTTCCATCCTTCCCTCTCTCTCTCACATTCTTTCCCCACCTCTTCCTTCCTACCCTCTCTCACATTCTTTCCACTCCTCTTCCTTCCTTCCCTCTCTCACATTCTTTCACCACCTCTTCCATCCTTCCCTCTCTCTCACATTCTTTCCCCACCTCTTCCTTCCTACCCTCTCTCACATTCTTTCCCAACCTCTTACTTCCTTCCCTCTCTCACATTCTTTCCCCACCTCTTCCTTCCTTCCCTCTCTCTGTCACATTCTTTCCCCTCCTCTTACTTCCTTCCATCTCTCACATTCTTTCCCCACCTCTTCCTTCCTTCCCTCTCTCTCTCACACTCTTCCCCACCTCTTCCTTCCTTCCCTCTCTCACATTCTTTCCCCTCCTCTTCCTTCCTTCCCTCTCTCACATTCTTTCCCCACCTCTTCCTTCCTACACTCTCTCACATTCTTTCCCCTGATCTTCCTTCCGTCTCACATTCTTTCCCCACCTCTTCCTTCCATCCCTCTCTCATTCTTTCCGCACCTCTTCCTACATTCCCTCTCTCACATTCTTTACTCACCACTTCCTTCCTTCCCTCTCACATATTCTGTCCACACCTCTTCCTTCCTTCTCTCAAATTCTTTACCCACCACTTCCTTCTTTCCCTTTCTGACATTCTTTACCCACCTCTTCCTTCCTACCCTCTCGCACATTCATTAATCACCTCTTCCGTCTTACCCTCTCACAAATTCTCTCCACACCTTTTCTTTCCATCTCTCAAATTCTTTCCTCACCTCTTCCATCCTTCCCTCTCTCACATTCTTTCACCACCTTTCCTTCCTTCCCTCTTTCACATTCTTTACCAAACACTTCCTTCCTTCCCTCTTACACATTCATTCCTGACCTCTTCCTATCATCCTTCGGTCACATTCTTTCCCCACATCTTCTGTCCCTCTCTCACATTCTTTCCCCATCACTTCCTACTTTCCCTCTCTCACATCCATTCCACACCTTTTACTTCCTTCCCTTTCTCACACTCTTCCCCACCTGTTCCTTCCCTCTCTCACATTCTTCCCCAGTTTCCTTCCCTGTCTCTCTCACATTCTTTCCCCTCCTCTTCCATCCTTCCCTCTCTCACATTCTTTCCCCAACTCTTCCTTCCTTCGCACTCTCTTTAACGTTCTTTCCCCTCCTCTTCCTTCCCACCCTCTCTCACATTCTTTCCCCTCATCTTCATTCCCTGACTCACATTCTTTCCCCACCTTTCGGTCCTTCCCTCTCTCTCATTCTTTCCCCACCTCTTCCTTCCTTCTCTCTCTCACATTATTTCCACACCAATTCCTTCCTTCCCTATCTCACATTCTTTCCCCACCTCTTCCTTCCTTCACTCACTCTCTCACATTCTTTCCCCTCCTCTTCCTTCCTTCCCTCTCTCACATTCTTTCCCCATCTCTTCCTTCCTTCCCTCTCTCTCTCACATTCTTTCCCCAGCTCTTCCATCCTTCCCTCTCTCTCTCACATTCCTTCCCCACCTCTTCCTTCCTACCCTCTCTCACATTCTTTCCCCAACTCTTCCTTCCTTCCCTCTCTCTCTCACATTCTTTCCCACCTCTTCCATCCTTCCCTTTCTCTCTCACATTCTTTCCCCACCTCTTCCTTCCTACCCTCTCTCGCATTCTTTCCACTCCTCTTCCTTCCTTCGCAATCTCTCTCTCACATTCTTTCCCCTCCTCTTCCTTCCCACCCTCTCTCACATTCTTTCCCCTCATCTTCATTCCCTGACTCACATTCTTTCCCCACCTTTCGGTCCTTCCCTCTCTCTCATTCTTTCCCCACCTCCTCCTTCCTTCTCTCTCTCACATTATTTCCTCACCAATTCCTTCCTTCCCTATCTCACATTCTTTCCCCACCTCTTCTTTCCTTCCCTCTCTCTCTCACATTATTTCCTCACCAATTCCTTCCTTCCCTATCTCACATTCTTTCCCCACCTCTTCTTTCCTTCCCTCTCTCTCTCACATTCTTTCCCCTCCTCTTCCTTCCTTCCCTCTCTCACATTCTTTCCCCACTTCTTCCTTCCATCCCTCTCTCATTCTTTCCGCACCTCTTCCTACATTCCCTCTCTCACATTCTTTACTCACCTCTTCCTTCCTTCCCTCTCACGTATTCTGTCCACACCTCTTCCTTCCTTCTCTCAAATTCTTTACCCACCTCTTCCTTCTTTCCCTTTCTGACATTCTTTACCCACCTCTTCCTTCCTACCCTCTCTCACATTCTTTCCCCTGATCTTCCTTCCGTCTAACATTCTTTCCCCACCTCTTCCTTCCATCCCTCTCTCATTCTTTCCGCACCTCTTCCTACATTCCCTCTCTCACATTCTTTACCCACCTCTTCCTTCCTACCCTCTCGCACATTCATTACTCACCTCTTCCGTCTTACCCTCTCACAAATTCTGTCCACACCTCTTCTTTCCTTCTCTCAAATTCTTTCCCCACCTCTTCCATCCTTCCCTCTCCCTCTCACATTCTTTCCCCACCTCTTCCTTCCTACCCTCTCTCACATTCTTTCCACTCCTCTTCCTTCCTTCCCTCTCTCACATTCTTTCACCACCTCTTCCATCCTTCCCTCTCTCTCACATTCTTTCCCCACCTCTTCCTTCCTACCCTCTCTCACATTCTTTCCCAACATCTTCCTTCCTTCCCTCTCTCACATTCATTCCTGACCTCTTCCTATCTTCCTTCGGTCACATTCTTTCCCCACATCTTCTGTCCCTCTCTCACATTCTTTCCCCATCACTTCCTACTTTCCCTCTCTCACATCCATTCCACACCTTTTACTTCCTTCCCTTTCTCACACTCTTCCCCACCTGTTCCTTCCCTCTCTCACATTCTTCCCCAGTTTCCTTCCCTGTCTCTCTCACATTCTTTCCCCTCCTCTTCCATCCTTCCCTCTCTCATATTCTTCCCCCACCTCTTCCTTCCTTCGCAATCTCTCTCTCACATTCTTTCCCCTCCTCTTCCTTCCCACCCTCTCTCACATTCTTTCCCCTCATCTTCATTCCCTGACTCACATTCTTTCCCCACCTTTCGGTCCTTCCCTCTCTCTCATTCTTTCCCCACCTCCTCCTTCCTTCTCTCTCTCACATTATTTCCTCACCAATTCCTTCCTTCCCTATCTCACATTCTTTCCCCACCTCTTCTTTCCTTCCCTCTCTCTCTCAAATTCTTTCCCCTCCTCTTCCTTCCTTCCCTCTCTCACATTCTTTCCCCACCTCTTCCTTCCTTCCCTCTCTCTCTCACATTCTTTCCCCACCTCTTCCATCCTTCCCTCTCTCTCTCACATTCTTTCCCCTCCTCTTCCTTCCTACCCTCTCTCACATTCTTTCCACTCCTCTTCCTTCCTTCCCTCTCTCACATTCTTTCACCACCTCTTCCATCCTTCCCTCTCTCTCACATTCTTTCCCCACCTCTTCCTTCCTACCCTCTCTCACATTCTTTCCCAACCTCTTACTTCCTTCCCTCTCTCACATTCTTTCCCCACCTCTTCCTTCCTTCCCTCTCTCTGTCACATTCTTTCCCCTCCTCTTACTTCCTTCCATCTCTCACATTCTTTCCCCACCTCTTCCTTCCTTCCCTCTCTCTCTCACACTCTTCCCCACCTCTTCCTTCCTTCCCTCTCTCACATTCTTTCCCCTCCTCTTCCTTCCTTCCCTCTCTCACATTCTTTCCCCACCTCTTCCTTCCTACACTCTCTCACATTCTTTCCCCTGATCTTCCTTCCGTCTCACATTCTTTCCCCACCTCTTCCTTCCATCCCTCTCTCATTCTTTCCGCACCTCTTCCTACATTCCCTCTCTCACATTCTTTACTCACCACTTCCTTCCTTCCCTCTCACATATTCTGTCCACACCTCTTCCTTCCTTCTCTCAAATTCTTTACCCACCACTTCCTTCTTTCCCTTTCTGACATTCTTTACCCACCTCTTCCTTCCTACCCTCTCGCACATTCATTATTCACCTCTTCCGTCTTACCCTCTCACAAATTCTCTCCACACCTTTTCTTTCCATCTCTCAAATTCTTTCCTCACCTCTTCCATCCTTCCCTCTCTCACATTCTTTCACCACCTTTCCTTCCTTCCCTCTTTCACATTCTTTACCAAACACTTCCTTCCTTCCCTCTTACACATTCATTCCTGACCTCTTCCTATCATCCTTCGGTCACATTCTTTCCCCACATCTTCTGTCCCTCTCTCACATTCTTTCCCCATCACTTCCTACTTTCCCTCTCTCACATCCATTCCACACCTTTTACTTCCTTCCCTTTCTCACACTCTTCCCCACCTGTTCCTTCCCTCTCTCACATTCTTCCCCAGTTTCCTTCCCTGTCTCTCTCACATTCTTTCCCCTCCTCTTCCATCCTTCCCTCTCTCACATTCTTTCCCCAACTCTTCCTTCCTTCGCACTCTCTTTAACGTTCTTTCCCCTCCTCTTCCTTCCCACCCTCTCTCACATTCTTTCCCCTCATCTTCATTCCCTGACTCACATTCTTTCCCCACCTTTCGGTCCTTCCCTCTCTCTCATTCTTTCCCCACCTCTTCCTTCCTTCTCTCTCTCACATTATTTCCACACCAATTCCTTCCTTCCCTATCTCACATTCTTTCCCCACCTCTTCCTTCCTTCACTCACTCTCTCACATTCTTTCCCCTCCTCTTCCATCCTTCCCTCTCTCAGATTCTTTCCCCACCTCTTCCTTCCTTCACTCACTCTCTCACATTCTTTCCCCTCCTCTTCCATCCTTCCCTCTCTCTCATTCTTTCCCCACCTCTTCCTTCCTTCTCTCTCTCACATTATTTCCACACCAATTCCTTCCTTCCCTATCTCACATTCTTTCCCCACCTCTTCCTTCCTTCACTCACTCTCTCACATTCTTTCCCCTCCTCTTCCATCCTTCCCTCTCTCGCATTCTTTCCACTCCTCTTCCTTCCTTCGCAATCTCTCTCTCACATTCTTTCCCCTCCTCTTCCTTCCCACCCTCTCTCACATTCTTTCCCCTCATCTTCATTCCCTGACTCACATTCTTTCCCCACCTTTCGGTCCTTCCCTCTCTCTCATTCTTTCCCCACCTCCTCCTTCCTTCTCTCTCTCACATTATTTCCTCACCAATTCCTTCCTTCCCTATCTCACATTCTTTCCCCACCTCTTCTTTCCTTCCCTCTCTCTCTCACATTCTTTCCCCTCCTCTTCCTTCCTTCCCTCTCTCACATTCTTTCCCCACCTCTTCCTTCCTTCCCTCTCTCTCTCACATTCTTTCCCCACCTCTTCCATCCTTCCCTCTCTCTCTCACATTCTTTCCCCACCTCTTCCTTCCTACCCTCTCTCACATTCTTTCCACTCCTCTTCCTTCCTTCCCTCTCTCACATTCTTTCACCACCTCTTCCATCCTTCCCTCTCTCTCACATTCTTTCCCCACCTCTTCCTTCCTACCCTCTCTCACATTCTTTCCCAACCTCTTACTTCCTTCCCTCTCTCACATTCTTTCCCCACCTCTTCCTTCCTACACTCTCTCACATTCTTTCCCCACCTCTTCCTTCCTTCCCTCTCTCTGTCACATTCTTTCCCCTCCTCTTACTTCCTTCCATCTCTCACATTCTTTCCCCACCTCTTCCTTCCTTCCCTCTCTCTCTCACACTCTTCCCCACCTCTTCCTTCCTTCCCTCTCTCACATTCTTTCCCCTCCTCTTCCTTCCTTCCCTCTCTCACTTTCTTTCCCCACCTCTTCCTTCCTACACTCTCTCACATTCTTTCCCCTGATCTTCCTTCCGTCTCACATTCTTTCCCCAGCTCTTCCTTCCATCCCTCTCTCATTCTTTCCGCACCTCTTCCTACATTCCCTCTCTCACATTCTTTACTCACCACTTCCTTCCTTCCCTCTCACATATTCTGTCCACACCTCTTCCTTCCTTCTCTCAAATTCTTTACCCACCACTTCCTTCTTTCCCTTTCTGACATTCTTTACCCACCTCTTCCTTCCTACCCTCTCGCACATTCATTAATCACCTCTTCCGTCTTACCCTCTCACAAATTCTCTCCACACCTTTTCTTTCCATCTCTCAAATTCTTTCCTCACCTCTTCCATCCTTCCCTCTGTCACATTCTTTCACCACCTTTCCTTCCTTCCCTCTTTCACATTCTTTACCAAACACTTCCTTCCTTCCCTCTTACACATTCATTCCTGACCTCTTCCTATCATCCTTCGGTCACATTCTTTCCCCACATCTTCTGTCCCTCTCTCACATTCTTTCCCCATCACTTCCTACTTTCCCTCTCTCACATCCATTCCACACCTTTTACTTCCTTCCCTTTCTCACACTCTTCCCCACCTGTTCCTTCCCTCTCTCACATTCTTCCCCAGTTTCCTTCCCTGTCTCTCTCACATTCTTTCCCCTCCTCTTCCATCCTTCCCTCTCTCACATTCTTTCCCCAACTCTTCCTTCCTTCGCACTCTCTTTAACATTCTTTCCCCTCCTCTTCCTTCCCACCCTCTCTCACATTCTTTCCCCTCATCTTCATTCCCTGACTCACATTCTTTCCCCACCTTTCGGTCCTTCCCTCTCTCTCATTCTTTCCCCACCTCTTCCTTCCTTCTCTCTCTCACATTATTTCCACACCAATTCCTTCCTTCCCTATCTCACATTCTTTCCCCACCTCTTCCTTCCTTCACTCACTCTCTCACATTCTTTCCCCTCCTCTTCCTTCCTTCCCTCTCTCACATTCTTTCCCCATCTCTTCCTTCCTTCCCTCTCTCTCTCACATTCTTTCCCCAGCTCTTCCATCCTTCCCTCTCTCTCTCACATTCTTTCCCCACCTCTTCCTTCCTACCCTCTCTCACATTCTTTCCCCAACTCTTCCTTCCTTCCCTCTCTCTCTCACATTCTTTCCCACCTCTTCCATCCTTCCCTCTCTCTCTCACATTCTTTCCCCACCTCTTCCTTCCTACCCTCTCTCGCATTCTTTCCACTCCTCTTCCTTCCTTCCCTCTCTCACATTCTTTCACCACCGCTTCCATCCTTCCCTCTCTCTCACATTCTTTCCCGACCTCTTCCTTCCTACCCTCTCTCACATTCTTTCCCAACCTCTTCCTTCCTTCACTCTCTCACATTCTTTCCCCACCTCTTCCTTCCTTCCCTCTCTCTGTCACATTCTTTACCCTCCTCTTACTTCCTTCCATCTCTCACATTCTTTCCCCACCTCTTCCTTCCTTCCTTCTCTCTGTCACATTCTTTCCCCTCCTCTTACTTCCTTCCCTCTCTCACATTCTTTCCCCTCCTCTTACTTCCTTCCCTCTCTCTCTCACACTCTTCCCCACCTCTTCCTTCCTACCCTCTCTCACATTCTTTCCCCTCCTCTTCCTTCCTTCCCTCTCTCACATTCTTTCCCCACCTCTTCCTTCCTACCCTCTCTCACATTCTTTCCCCTGATCTTCCTTCTGTCTCACATTCATTCCCCACCTCTTCCTTCCATCCCTCTCTCATTCTTTCCCCACCTCTTCCTACATTCCCTCTCTCACATTCTTTACTCACCTCTTCCTTCCTTCCCTCTCACATATTCTGTCCACAACTCTTCCTTCCATGTCTCAAATTCTTTCCCCACCTCTTCCTTCCATCCCTCTCTCATTCTTTCCCCACCTCTTCCTACATTCCCTCTCTCACATTCTTTACCCACCTCTTCCTTCCTACCCTCTCGCACATTCTTTCCCCTCATCTTCATTCCCTGTCTCACATTCTTTCCCCACCTTTTGTTCCTTCCCACTCTCTCATTCTTTCCCCACATCTTCCTACATTCCCTCTCTCACATCCTTTCCCCGCCTCTTCCTTCGTTCCCTTTCTGACGTTCCTTACCCACCTCTTGCTTCCTTCCCTCTCTCACATTCTTTACCCACCTCTTCTTTCTTTCCCTCTCACACATTCTGTCCACAGCTCTTCCTTCCTTCTCTCAAATTCTTTCCTCACCTTTCCTTCCTTCCGGCTCTAACATTCTTTCCCCACCTCTTCCTTCCTTCCCTCTCTCACGTTTTTCCCCACGTCGTCTTTCCTTCCCTCTCTCGTATACTTTCCCCACATCTTCCTTCCTTCAGTCTCTATCTCTCATTCTTTCCTCATCTCTTCTCTCCTTACCTCTCTCACATTTTTTCCAGATGTCTTCCTACCATCCCTCTGACACAATTTCCCCACCTCATCCTTCCTTCCCTCTATCACATTCTTTCCCCAGCTCTTACTTCCTTCCCTCTCTCACATTCTTTCCCCACCTCTTCCTTCCTTCCCTCTCTCACATTCATTCCCCACATCTTCCTTCTTTCTCTCTCTCACATTCTTTCCACAATTCCTTCCTTCCCTCTCTCACATTGTTTCCCCACCTTTCCTTCCTTCCCTAATTCACATTCTTTCCCCACCACTTCCTTCCTTACTGCTCTCACATTCTTTCCCCACATCAGCCTTCCTTCCCTCTCGCACATTCTTTCCCCTCATCTTCCCTCCTACACTCTCGCACATTCTTTCCCCACATCCTCCTTCCCTGTCTAACATTCCTTCCCCAGCTTTCCTTCCTTCCCTCACTTCCTTCGCTCCTTTTCTGACATTCTTTACCCACATCTTCCTTCCTTCCCACTCTCAGATTCATTACTCACCTCTTCCGTCTTACCCTCTCACAAATTCTGTCCACACCTCTTCTTTCCTTCTCTCAAATTCTTTCCTCACCTCTTCCTTCCTTCCCTCTCTCACATTCTTTCCGCTCATCTTCCTTCCTACCCTCTCGCACATTCTTTCCCCTCATCTTCATTCCCTGTCTCACATTATTTCCCCACCTCTTCCTTCCTACCCTCTCTCACATTCTTTCCCCACCTCTTCCTTCCTTCCCTCTCTCTCTCACATTCTTTCCCCACCTCTTCCATCCTTCCCTCTCTCTCTCACATTCTTTCCCCACCACTTCCTTCCTACCCTCTCTCACATTCTTTCCACTACACTTCCTTCCTTCCCTCTCTCACATTCTTTCACCACCTCTTCCATCCTTCCCTCTCTCTCACATTCTTTCCCCACCTCTTCCTTCCTACCCTCTCTCACATTCTTTCCCAACCTCTTCCTTCCTTCCCTCTCTCACATTCTTTCCCCACCTCTTCCTACCTTCCCTCTCTCTGTCACATTCTTTCCCCTCCTCTTACTTCCTTCCCTCTCTCACATTCTTTCCCCACCTCTTCCTTCCTTCCCTCTCTCTCTCACACTCTTCCCCACCTCTTCCTTCCTACCCTCTCTCACATTCATTCCCCTGATCTTCCTTCCATCCCTCTCTCACATTCATTCCCCACCTGTTCCTTCCTTCCCTCTCTCTCTCACACTCTTCCCCAACTCTTCCTTCCTACCCTATCTCACATTCATTCCCCTGATCTTCCTTCCATCCCTCTCTCATTCTTTCCCCACCTCTTCCTACATTCCCTCTCTCACATTCTTTACTCACCTCTTCCTTCCTTCCCTCTCACATATTCTGTCCACACCTCTTCCTTCCTTCTCTCAAATTCTTTACCCACCTCTTCCTTCTTTCCCTTTCTGACATTCTTTACCCACCTCTTCCTTCCTACCCTCTCGCACATTCTTTCCCCTCATCTTCATTCCCTGTCTCACATTCTTTCCCCACCTTTCGTTCCTTCCCTCTCTCTCATTCTTTCCCCTCCTCTTTCTACATTCCCTCTCTCACATCCTTTACCCACCTCTTCCTTCGTTCCCTTTCTGACGTTCCTTACCCACCTCTTGCTTCCTTCCCTCTCTCACATTCTTTACCAAACACTTCCTTCCTTCCCTCTTACACATTCATTCCTGACCTCTTCCTATCATCCTTCGGTCACATTCTTTCCCCACATCTTCTGTCCCTCTCTCACATTCTTTCCCCATCACTTCCTACTTTCCCTCTCTCACATCCATTCCAAACCTTTTCCTTCCTTCCCTTTCTCACACTCTTCCCCACCTGTTCCTTCCCTCTCTCACATTCTTCCCCAGTTT
Source organism: Hypanus sabinus (assembly GCF_030144855.1). NCBI lineage: Eukaryota > Metazoa > Chordata > Chondrichthyes > Myliobatiformes > Dasyatidae > Hypanus > Hypanus sabinus. The sequence continues at coordinate 12,938 of NW_026780403.1, read as the reverse complement.
CCTTCCCTGTCTCTCTCACATTCTTTTGCCTTCTCTTCCATCCTTCCCTCTCTCACATTCTTTCCCCACCTCTTCCTTCCTTCGCACTCTCTCTCACATTCTTTCCCCTCCTCTTCCTTCCCACCCTCTCTCACATTCTTTCCCCTCATCTTCATTCCCTGACTCACATTCTTTCCCCACCTTTCGGTCCTTCCCTCTCTCTCATTCTTTCCCCACCTCTTCCTTGCCTCTCCCTCTCACATTATTTCCACACCAATTCCTTCCTTCCCTATCTAACATTCTTCCCCCACCTCTTCCTTCCTTCCCTCTCTCTCACATTCTTTCCCCTCCTCTTCCTTCCTTCCCTCTCTCACATTCTTTCCCCACCTCTTCCTTCCTTCCCTCTCTCTCTCACATTCTTTCCCCACCTCTTCTTTCCTTCCCTCTCTCTCTCACATTCTTTCCCCTCCTCTTCCTTCCTTCCCTCTCTCACATTCTTTCCCCACCTCTTCCTTCCTTCCCTCTCTCTCACATTATTTCCACACCAATTCCTTCCTTCCCTATCTAACATTCTTCCCCCACCTCTTCCTTCCTTCCCTCTCTCTCACATTCTTTCCCCTCCTCTTCCTTCCTTCCCTCTCTCACATTCTTTCCCCACCTCTTCCTTCCTTCCCTCTCTCTCTCACATTCTTTCCCCACCTCTTCTTTCCTTCCCTCTCTCTCTCACATTCTTTCCCCTCCTCTTCCTTCCTTCCCTCTCTCACATTCTTTCCCCACCTCTTCCATCCTTCCCTCTCTCTCTCACATTCTTTCCCCACCTCTTCCTTCCTACCCTCTCTCACATTCTTTCCACTCCTCTTCCTTCCTTCCCTCTCTCACATTCTTTCACCACCTCTTCCATCCTTCCCTCTCTCTCACATTCTTTACCAAACACTTCCTTCCTTCCCTCTTACACATTCATTCCTGACCTCTTCCTATCATCCTTCGGTCACATTCTTTCCCCACATCTTCTGTCCCTCTCTCACATTCTTTCCCCATCACTTCCTACTTTCCCTCTCTCACATCCATTCCAAACCTTTTCCTTCCTTCCCTTTCTCACACTCTTCCCCACCTGTTCCTTCCCTCTCTCACATTCTTTCCCCACCTCTTCCATCCTTCCCTCTCTCTCTCACATTCTTTCCCCACCTCTTCCTTCCTACCCTCTCTCACATTCTTTCCACTCCTCTTCCTTCCTTCCCTCTCTCACATTCTTTCACCACCTCTTCCATCCTTCCCTCTCTCTCACATTCTTTCCCCACCTCTTCCTTCCTACCCTCTCTCACATTCTTTCCCAACCTCTTACTTCCTTCCCTCTCTCACATTCTTTCCCCACCTCTTCCTTCCTTCCCTCTCTCTGTCACATTCTTTCGCCTCCTCTTACTTCCTTCCATCTCTCACATTCTTTCCCCACCTCTTCCTTCCTTCCCTCTCTCTCTCACACTCTTCCCCACCTCTTCCTTCCTTCCCTCTCTCACATTCTTTCCCCTCCTCTTCCTTCCTTCCCTCTCTCACATTCTTTCCCCACCTCTTCCTTCCTACACTCTCTCACATTCTTTCCCCTGATCTTCCTTCCGTCTCACATTCTTTCCCCACCTCTTCCTTCTATCCCTCTCTCATTCTTTCCGCACCTCTTCCTACATTCCCTCTCTCACATTCTTTACTCACCACTTCCTTCCTTCCCTCTCACATATTCTGTCCACACCTCTTCCTTCCTTCTCTCAAATTCTTTACCCACCACTTCCTTCTTTCCCTTTCTGACATTCTTTACCCACCTCTTCCTTCCTACCCTCTCGCACATTCATTACTCACCTCTTCCGTCTTACCCTCTCACAAATTCTCTCCACATCTTTTCTTTCCTTCTCTCAAATTCTTTCCTCACCTCTTCCATCCTTCCCTCTCTCACATTCTTTCACCACCTTTCCTTCCTTCCCTCTTTCACATTCTTTACCAAACACTTCCTTCCTTCCCTCTTACACATTCATTCCTGACCTCTTCCTATCATCCTTCGGTCACATTCTTTCCCCACATCTTCTGTCCCTCTCTCACATTCTTTCCCCATCACTTCCTACTTTCCCTCTCTCACATCCATTCCACACCTTTTACTTCCTTCCCTTTCTCACACTCTTCCCCACCTGTTCCTTCCCTCTCTCACATTCTTCCCCAGTTTCCTTCCCTGTCTCTCTCACATTCTTTCCCCTCCTCTTCCATCCTTCCCTCTCTCACATTCTTTCCCCAACTCTTCCTTCCTTCGCACTCTCTTTCACATTCTTTCCCCTCCTCTTCCTTCCCACCCTCTCTCACATTCTTTCCCCTCATCTTCATTCCCTGACTCACATTCTTTCCCCACCTTTCGGTCCTTCCCTCTCTCTCATTCTTTCCCCACCTCTTCCTTCCTTCACTCACTCTCTCACATTCTTTCCCCTCCTCTTCCTTCCTTCCCTATCTCACATTCTTTCCCCACCTCTTCCTTCCTTCACTCACTCTCTCACATTCTTTCCCCTCCTCTTCCTTCCTTCCCTCTCTCACATTCTTTCCCCACCTCTTCCTTCCTTCCCTCTCTCTCTCACATTCTTTCCCCAGCTCTTCCATCCTTCCCTCTCTCTCTCACATTCTTTCCCCACCTCTTCCTTCCTACCCTCTCTCACATTCTTTCCCCAACTCTTCCTTCCTTCCCTCTCTCTCTCACATTCTTTCCCACCTCTTCCATCCTTCCCTCTCTCTCTCACATTCTTTCCCCACCTCTTCCTTCCTACCCTCTCTCGCATTCTTTCCACTCCTCTTCCTTCCTTCCCTCTCTCACATTCTTTCACCACCGCTTCCATCCTTCCCTCTCTCTCACATTCTTTCCCGACCTCTTCCTTCCTACCCTCTCTCACATTCTTTCCCAACCTCTTCCTTCCTTCCCTCTCTCACATTCTTTCCCCACCTCTTCCTTCCTTCCCTCTCTCTGTCACATTCTTTACCCTCCTCTTACTTCCTTCCATCTCTCACATTCTTTCCCCACCTCTTCCTTTCTTCCTTCTCTCTGTCACATTCTTTCCCCTCCTCTTACTTCCTTCCCTCTCTCACATTCTTTCCCCTCCTCTTACTTCCTTCCCTCTCTCTCTCACACTCTTCCCCACCTCTTCCTACCTACCCTCTCTCACATTCTTTCCCCTCCTCTTCCTTCCTTCCCTCTCTCACATTCTTTCCCCACCTCTTCCTTCCTACCCTCTCTCATATTCTTTCCCCTGATCTTCCTTCCGTCTCACATTCATTCCCCACCTCTTCCTTCCATCCCTCTCTCATTCTTTCCCCACCTCTTCCTACATTCCCTATCTCACATTCTTTACTCACCTCTTCCTTCCTTCCCTCTCACATATTCTGTCCACAACTCTTCCTTCCTTGTCTCAAATTCTTTCCCCACCTCTTCCTTCCATCCCTCTCTCATTCATTCCCCACCTCTTCCTACATTCCCTCTCTCACATTCTTTACCCACCTCTTCCTTCCTACCCTCTCGCACATTCTTTCCCCTCATCTTCATTCCCTGTCTCACATTCTTTCCCCACCTTTTGTTCCTTCCCTCTCTCTCATTCTTTCCCCACCTCTTCCTACATTCCCTCTCTCACATCCTTTCCCCGCCTCTTCCTTCGTTCCCTTTCTGACGTTCCTTACCCACCTCTTGCTTCCTTCCCTCTCTCACATTCTTTACCCACCTCTTCTTTCTTTCCCTCTCACACATTCTGTCCACAGCTCTTCCTTCCTTCTCTCAAATTCTTTCCTCACCTTTCCTTCCTTCCGGCTCTAACATTCTTTCCCCACCTCTTCCTTCCTTCCCTCTCTCACATTTTTCCCCACGTCGTCTTTCCTTCCCTCTCTCGTATACTTTCCCCACATCTTCCTTCCTTCAGTCTCTATCTCTCATTCTTTCCTCATCTCTTCTCTCCTTACCTCTCTCACATTTTTTCCAGATGTCTTCCTACCATCCCTCTGACACAATTTCCCCACCTCATCCTTCCTTCCCTCTATCACATTCTTTCCCCAGCTCTTACTTCCTTCCCTCTCTCACATTCTTTCCCCACCTCTTCCTTCCTTCCCTCTCTCACATTCATTCCCCACATCTTCCTTCTTTCCCTCTCTCACATTCTTTCCACAATTCCTTCCTTCCCTCTCTCACATTCTTTCCCCACCTTTCCTTCCTTCCCTAATTCACATTCTTTCCCCACCACTTCCTTCCTTACTGCTCTCACATTCTTTCCCCACATCAGCCTTCCTTCCCTCTCGCACATTCTTTCCCCTCATCTTCCCTCCTACACTCTCGCACATTCTTTCCCCACATCCTCCTTCCCTGTCTAACATTCCTTCCCCAGCTTTCCTTCCTTCCCTCACTTCCTTCGTTCCTTTTCTGACATTCTTTACCCACATCTTCCTTCCTTCCCACTCTCAGATTCATTACTCACCTCTTCCGTCTTACCCTCTCACAAATTCTGTCCACACCGCTTCTTTCCTTCTCTCAAATTCTTTCCTCACCTCTTCCTTCCTTCCCTCTCTCACATTCTTTCCGCTCATCTTCCTTCCTACCCTCTCGCACATTCTTTCCCCTCATCTTCATTCCCTGTCTCACATTATTTCCCCACCTCTTCCTTCCTACCCTCTCTCACATTCTTTCCCCACCTCTTCCTTCCTTCCCTCTCTCTCTCACATTCTTTCCCCACCTCTTCCATCCTTCCCTCTCTCTCTCACATTCTTTCCCCACCACTTCCTTCCTACCCTCTCTCACATTCTTTCCACTACACTTCCTTCCTTCCCTCTCTCACATTCTTTCACCACCTCTTCCATCCTTCACTCTCTCTCACATTCTTTCCCCACCTCTTCCTTCCTACCCTCTCTCACATTCTTTCCCAACCTCTTCCTTCCTTCCCTCTCTCACATTCTTTCCCCACCTCTTCCTACCTTCCCTCTCTCTGTCACATTCTTTCCCCTCCTCTTACTTCCTTCCCTCTCTCACATTCTTTCCCCACCTCTTCCTTCCTTCCCTCTCTCTCTCACACTCTTCCCCACCTCTTCCTTCCTACCCTCTCTCACATTCATTCCCCTGATCTTCCTTCCATCCCTCTCTCACATTCATTCCCCACCTCTTCCTTCCTTCCCTCTCTCTCTCACACTCTTCCCCACCTCTTCCTTCCTACCCTATCTCAGATTCTTTCCCCTCCTCTTCCTTCCTTCCCTCTCTCACATTCTTTCCCCACCTCTTCCTTCCTACCCTCTCTCACATTCTTTCCCCTGATCTTCCTTCCGTCTCACATTCTTTCCCCACCTCTTCCTTCCATCCCTCACTCATTCTTTCCCCCACCTCTTCCTACATTCCCTCTCTCACATTCTTTACTCACCTCTTCCTTCCTTCCCTCTCACATATTCTGTCCACACCTCTTCCTTCCTTGTCTCAAATTCTTTACCCACCTCTTCCTTCTTTCCCTTTCTGACATTCTTTACCCACCTCTTCCTTCCTACCCTCTCTCACATTCTTTCCCCTCATCTTCATTCCCTGTCTCACATTCTTTCCCCACCTTTCGTTCCTTCCCTCTCTCTCATTCTTTCCCCACCTCTTCCTACATTCCCTCTCTCACATCCTTTCCCCACCTCTTCCTTCGTTCCCTTTCTGACGTTCCTTACCCACCTCTTGCTTCCTTCCCTCTCTCACATTCTTTCCCCACCTCTTCCTTCCTTCCCTCTCTCTCACGACTCTTCCCCACCTCTTCCTTCTTACCCTCTCTCACATTCATTCCCCCTGAACTTCCTTCCATCCCTCTCTCACATTCATTCCCCACCTCTTCCTTCCATCCCTCTCTGATTCTTTCCCCACCTCTTCCTACATTCCCTCTCTCACATTCTTTACTCATCTCTTCCTTCCTTCCCTCTCACATATTCTGTCCACACCTCTTCCTTCCTTCTCTCAAATTCTTTCCCCACCTCTTCCTTCTTTCCCTTTCTGACATTCTTTACCCACCTCTTCCTTCCTACCCTCTCGCACATTCTTTCCCCTCATCTTCATTCCCTGTCTCACATTCTTTCCCCACCTTTCGTTCCTTCCCTCTCTCTCAGTCTTTCCCCTCCTCTTCCTACATTCCCTCTCTCACATCCTTTCCCCACCTCTTCCTTCGTTCCCTTTCTGACGTTCCTTACCCACCTCTTGCTTCCTTCCCTCTCTCACATTCTTTACCCACCTCTTCTTTCTTTCCTTCTCACACATTCTGTCCCACACCTCTTCTTTCCTTCTCTCAATTTCTTTCCTCACCTCTTCCATCCTTCCCTCTCTCACATTCTTTCACCACCTTTCCTTCCTTCCCTCTTTCACATTCTTTACCAAACACTTCCTTCCTTCCCCTCTTTCACATTCATTCCTGACCTCTTCCTATCATCCTTCGGTCACATTCTTTCCCCACATCTTCTGTCCCTCTCTCACATTCTTTCCCCATCACTTCCTACTTTCCCTCTCTCACATCCATTCCACACCTTTTCCTTCCTTCCCTTTCTCACACTCTTCCCCACCTGTTTCCTTCCCTCTCTCACATTCTTCCCCAGTTTCCTTCCCTGTCTCTCTCACATTCTTTCGCCTCCTCTTCCATCCTTCCCTCTCTCACATTCTTTCCCCACCTCTTCCTTCCTTCGCACTCTCTCTCACATTCTTTCCCTCCTCTTCCTTCCCTCCCTCTCTCACATTCTTTCCCCTCATCTTCATTCCCTGACTCACATTCTTTCCCCACCTTTCGGTCCTTCCCTCTCTCTCATTCTTTCCCCACCTCTTCCTTCCTTCTCTCTCTCACATTATTTCCACACCAATTCCTTCCTTCCCTATCTCACATTCTTTCCCCACCTCTTCCTTCCTTCCCTCTCTCTCTCACATTCTTTCCCTTCCTCTTCCTTCCTTCCCTCTCTCACATTCTTTCCCCACCTCTTCCTTCCTTCCCTCTCTCACATTCTTTCCACTCCTCTTCCTTCCTTCCCTCTCTCACATTCTTTCACCACCTCTTCCATCCTTCCCTCTCTCTCACATTCTTTCCCCACCTCTTCCTTCCTACCCTCTCTCACATTCTTTCCCAACCTTTTCCTTCCTTCCCTCTCTCACATTCTTTCCCCACCTCTTCCTTCCTTCCCTCTCTGTCACATTCTTTCCCCTCCTCTTACTTCCTTCCCTCTCTCACATTCTTTCCCCACCTCTTCCTTCCCTCTCTCACATTCTTTGCCCACCTCTTCCTTCCCACTCTCACATTCTTTCCCCACCTCTTCCTTCCTTCCCTCTCTCTGTCACATTCTTTCCCCTCCTCTTACTTCCTTCCCTCTCTCACATTCTTTCCCCACCTCTTCCTTCCTACCCCTCTCTCACATTCTTTCCCAACCTCTTCCTTCCTTCCCTCTCTCACATTCTTTCCCCATCTCTTCCTTACTTCCCTCTCTCTCACACTCTTTCCCACCTCTTCCTTCCTACCCTCTCTCACATTCTTTCCCCTCCTCTTCCTTCCTTCCCTTTCTCACATTCTTTCCCCACCTCTTCCTTCCTACCCTCTCTCACATTCTTTCCCCTGATCTTCCTTCCGTCTCACATTCTTTCCCCACCTCTTCCTTCCATCCCTCTCTCATTCTTTCCGCACCTCTTCCTACATTCCCTCTCTCACATTCTTTACTCACCTCTTCCTTCCTTCCCTCTCACATATTCTGTCCACACCTCTTCCTTCCTTCTCTCAAATTCTTTACCCCACCTCTTCCTTCTTTCCCTTTCTGACATTCTTTACCCACCTCTTCCTTCCTACCCTCTCGCACATTCATTACTCACCTCTGCCGTCTTACCCTCTCACAAATTCTGTCCACACCTCTTCTTTCCTTCTCTCAAATTCTTTCCTCACCTCTTCCATCCTTCCCTCTCTCACATTCTTTCACCACCTTTCCTTCCTTCCCTCTTTCACATTCTTTACCAAACACTTCCTTCCTTCCCTCTCTCACATTCATTCCTGACCTCTTCCTATCTTCCTTCTGTCACATTCTTTCCCCACATCTTCTGTCCCTCTTTCACATTCTTTCCCCATCACTTCCAACTTTCCCTCTCTCACATCCTTTCCACACCTTTTCCTTCCTTCCCTTTCTCACACACTTCCCCCACCTGTTACTTCCCTCTCTCACATTCTTCCCCCAGTTTCCTTCCCTGTCTCTCTCACATTCTTTCCCCTCCTCTTCCTTCACACCCTCTCTCACATTCTTTCCCCTCATCTTCATTCCCTGACTCACATTCTTTCCTCACCTTTCGGTCCTTCCCTCTCTCTCATTCTTTCCCCACCTCTTCCTTCCTTCTCTCTCTCACATTATTTCCTCACCAATTCCTTACTTCCCTATCTCACATTCTTTCCCCACCTCTTCCTTCCTTCCTCTCTCTCTCACATTCTTTCCCCTCCTCTTCCTTCCTTCCCTCTCTCACATTCTTTCCCCACCTCTTCCTTCCTTCCCTCTCTCTCTCACATTCTTTCCCCATTTCTTCCTTCCTACCCTCTCTCACATTCTTTCACCACCTCTTCCATCCTTCCCTCTCTCTCACATTCTTTCCCCACCTCTTCCTTCCTACCCTCTCTCACATTCTTTCCCAACATCTTCCTTCCTTCCCTCTCTCACATTCTTTCCCCACCTCTTCCTTCCTTCCCTCTCTGTCACATTCTTTCCCCTCCTCTTACTTCCTTCCCTCTCTCACATTCTTTCCCCACCTCTTCCTTCCTTCCCTCTCTCTCTCACGCTCTTCCCCACCTCTTCCTTCCTACCCTCTCTCACATTCTTTCCCCTCCTCTTCCTTCCTTCCCTCTCCCACATTCTTTCCCCACCTCTTCCTTCCTACCCTCTCTCACATTCTTTCCCCTGATCTTCCTTCGTCCTCACATTCTTTCCCCCACCTCTTCCTTCCATCCCTCTCTCATTCTTTCCGCACCTCTTCCTACATTCCCTCTCTCACATTCTTTACTCACCTCTTCCTTCCTTCCCTCTCACATATTCTGTCCACACCTCTTCCTTCCTTCTCTCAACTTCTTTACCCACCTCTTCCTTCTTTCCCTTTCTGACATTCTTTACCCATCTCTTCCTTCCTACCCTCTCGCACATTCATTACTCACCTCTTCCGTCTTACCCTCTCACAAATTCTGTCCACACCTCTTCTTTCCTTCTCTCAAATTCTTTCCTCACCTCTTCCATCCTTCCCTCTCTCACATTCTTTCACCACCTTTCCTTCCTTCCCTCTTTCACATTCTTTACCAGACACTTCCTTCCTTCCCTCTTTCACATTCATTCCTGACCTCTTCCTATCATCCTTCGGTCACATTCTTTTCCCCACATCTTCTGTCCCTCTCTCACATTCTTTCCCCATCACTTCCTACTTTCCCTCTCTCACATCCATTCCACACCTTTTCCTTCCTTCCCTTTCTCACACTCTTCCCCACCTGTTCCTTCCCTCTCTCACATTCTTCCCCAGTTTCCTTCCCTGTCTCTCTCACATTCTTTCGCCTCCTCTTCCATCCTTCCCTCTCTCACATTCTTTCCCCTCATCTTCATTCCCTGACTCACATTCTTTCCTCACCTTTCGGTCCTTCCCTCTCTCTCATTCTTTCCCCACCTCTTCCTTCCTTCTCTCTCTCACATTATTTCCTCACCAATTCCTTACTTCCCTATCTCACATTCTTTCCCCACCTCTTCCTTCCTTCCCTCTCTCTCTCACATTCTTTCCCCTCCTCTTCCTTCCTTCCCTCTCTCACATTCTTTCCCCACCTCTTCCTTCCTTCCCTCTCTCTCTCACATTCTTTCCCCAACTCTTCCTTCCTTCCCTCTCTCTCTCACATTCTTTCCCACCTCTTCCATCCTTCCCTCTCTCTCTCACATTCTTTCCCCATTTCTTCCTTCCTACCCTCTCTCACATTCTTTCCACTCCTCTTCCTTCCTTCCCTCTCTCTCTCACATTCTTTCCCCACCTCTTCCATCCTTCCCTCTCTCTCTCACATTCTTTCCCCACCTCTTCCTTCCTACCCACTCGGACATTCATTACTCACCTCTGCCGTCTTACCCTCTCACAAATTCTGTCCACACCTCTTCTTTCCTTCTCTCAAATTCTTTCCTCACCTCTTCCATCCTTCCCTCTCTCACATTCTTTCACCACCTTTCCTTCCTTCCCTCTTTCACATTCTTTACCAAACCCTTCCTTCCTTCCCTCTCTCACATTCATTCCTGACCTCTTCCTATCTTCCTTCTGTCACATTCTTTCCCCACATCTTCTGTCCCTCTCTCACATTCTTTCCCCACCTCTTCCTTCTTACCCTCTCTCACATTCATTCCCCTGATCTTCCTTCCATCCCTCTCTCACATTCATTCCCCACCTCTTCCTTCCATCCCTCTCTGATTCTTTCCCCACCTCTTCCTACATTCCCTCTCTCACATTCTTTACTCATCTCTTCCTTCCTTCCCTCTCACATATTCTGTCCACACCTCTTCCTTCCTTCTCTCAAATTCTTTCCCCACCTCTTCCTTCTTTCCCTTTCTGACATTCTTTACCCACCTCTTCCTTCCTACCCTCTCGCACATTCTTTCCCCTCATCTTCATTCCCTGTCTCACATTCTTTCCCCACCTTTCGTTCCTTCCCTCTCTCTCAGTCTTTCCCCTCCTCTTCCTACATTCCCTCTCTCACATCCTTTCCCCACCTCTTCCTTCGTTCCCTTTCTGACGTTCCTTACCCACCTCTTGCTTCCTTCCCTCTCTCACATTCTTTACCCACCTCTTCTTTCTTTCCTTCTCACACATTCTGTCCACACCTCTTCTTTCCTTCTCTCAATTTCTTTCCTCACCTCTTCCATCCTTCCCTCTCTCACATTCTTTCACCACCTTTCCTTCCTTCCCTCTTTCACATTCTTTACCAAACACTTCCTTCCTTCCCTCTTTCACATTCATTCCTGACCTCTTCCTATCATCCTTCGGTCACATTCTTTCCCCTCCTCTTCCTTCCCTCCCTCTCTCACATTCTTTCCCCTCATCTTCATTCCCTGACTCACATTCTTTCCCCACCTTTCGGTCCTTCCCTCTCTCTCATTCTTTCCCCACCTCTTCCTTCCTTCTCTCTCTCACATTATTTCCACACCAATTCCTTCCTTCCCTATCTCACATTCTTTCCCCACCTCTTCCTTCCTTCCCTCTCTCTCTCACATTCTTTCCCTTCCTCTTCCTTCCTTCCCTCTCTCACATTCTTTCCCCACCTCTTCCTTCCTTCCCTCTCTCACATTCTTTCCACTCCTCTTCCTTCCTCCCTCTCTCACATTCTTTCACCACCTCTTCCATCCTTCCCTCTCTCTCACATTCTTTCCCCACCTCTTCCTTCCTACCCTCTCTCACATTCTTTCCCAACCTTTTCCTTCCTTCCCTCTCTCACATTCTTTCCCCACCTCTTCCTTCCTTCCCTCTCTGTCACATTCTTTCCCCTCCTCTTACTTCCTTCCCTCTCTCACATTCTTTCCCCACCTCTTCCTTCCCTCTCTCACATTCTTTGCCCACCTCTTCCTTCCCACTCTCACATTCTTTCCCCACCTCTTCCTTCCTTCCCTCTCTCTGTCACATTCTTTCCCCTCCTCTTACTTCCTTCCCTCTCTCACATTCTTTCCCCACCTCTTCCTTCCTACCCTCTCTCACATTCTTTCCCAACCTCTTCCTTCCTTCCCTCTCTCACATTCTTTCCCCATCTCTTCCTTACTTCCCTCTCTCTCACACTCTTTCCCACCTCTTCCTTCCTACCCTCTCTCACATTCTTTCCCCTCCTCTTCCTTCCTTCCCTTTCTCACATTCTTTCCCCACCTCTTCCTTCCTACCCTCTCTCACATTCTTTCCCCTGATCTTCCTTCCGTCTCACATTCTTTCCCCACCTCTTCCTTCCATCCCTCTCTCATTCTTTCCGCACCTCTTCCTACATTCCCTCTCTCACATTCTTTACTCACCTCTTCCTTCCTTCCCTCTCACATATTCTGTCCACACCTCTTCCTTCCTTCTCTCAAATTCTTTACCCACCTCTTCCTTCTTTCCCTTTCTGACATTCTTTACCCACCTCTTCCTTCCTACCCTCTCGCACATTCATTACTCACCTCTGCCGTCTTACCCTCTCACAAATTCTGTCCACACCTCTTCTTTCCTTCTCTCAAATTCTTTCCTCACCTCTTCCATCCTTCCCTCTCTCACATTCTTTCACCACCTTTCCTTCCTTCCCTCTTTCACATTCTTTACCAAACACTTCCTTCCTTCCCTCTCTCACATTCATTCCTGACCTCTTCCTATCTTCCTTCTGTCACATTCTTTCCCCACATCTTCTGTCCCTCTTTCACATTCTTTCCCCATCACTTCCAACTTTCCCTCTCTCACATCCTTTCCACACCTTTTCCTTCCTTCCCTTTCTCACACACTTCCCCACCTGTTACTTCCCTCTCTCACATTCTTCCCCAGTTTCCTTCCCTGTCTCTCTCACATTCTTTCCCCTCCTCTTCCTTCACACCCTCTCTCACATTCTTTCCCCTCATCTTCATTCCCTGACTCACATTCTTTCCTCACCTTTCGGTCCTTCCCTCTCTCTCATTCTTTCCCCACCTCTTCCTTCCTTCTCTCTCTCACATTATTTCCTCACCAATTCCTTACTTCCCTATCTCACATTCTTTCCCCACCTCTTCCTTCCTTCCCTCTCTCTCTCACATTCTTTCCCCTCCTCTTCCTTCCTTCCCTCTCTCACATTCTTTCCCCACCTCTTCCTTCCTTCCCTCTCTCTCTCACATTCTTTCCCCAACTCTTCCTTCCTTCCCTCTCTCTCTCACATTCTTTCCCACCTCTTCCATCCTTCCCTCTCTCTCTCACATTCTTTCCCCATTTCTTCCTTCCTACCCTCTCTCACATT
>NW_026780402.1:0-35000 GCF_030144855.1 Hypanus sabinus | reverse complement strand
ACGAGGAGAACTGTCTGCCATCCGATTTAACGGTGGGGTGGGGGGGGGCCGCGAGTTTCTCTGGTCGGTGGGGTCTGGGTCCGAGAGGAGGTGATCGGGTTACCGTTGTAGACGAGGAGAACTGTCTGCCATCCGATTTAACGGTGGTGGGGGGGGGGGGCCGCGAGTTTCTCTGGTCGGTGGGGTCTGGGTCCGAGAGGAGGTGATCGGGTTACCGTTGTAGACGAGGAGAACTGTCTGCCATCCGATTTAACGGTGGTGGGGGGGGGGCCGCGAGTTTCTCTGGTCGGTGGGGTCTGGGTCCGAGAGGTGGTGATCGGGTTACCGTTGTAGACGAGGAGAACTGTCTGCCATCCGATTTAACGGTGGTGGGGGGGGGGGGCCGCGAGTTTCTCTGGTCGGTGGGGTCTGGGTCCGAGAGGAGGTGATCGGGTTACCGCTGTAGACGAGGAGAACTGTCTGCCATCCGATTTAACGGTGGGGGAGCGGGGGCGAGTTTCTCTGGTCGGTGGGGTCTGGGTCCGAGAGGAGGTGATCGGGTTACCGTTGTAGACGAGGAGAACTGTCTGCCATCCGATTTAACGGTGGTGGTGGGGGGGGGGGTCCGCGAGTTTCTCTGGTCGGTGGGGTCTGGTCCGAGAGGAGGTGATCGGGTTACCGTTGTAGACGAGGAGAACTGTCTGCCATCCGATTTTACGGTAGTGGGGGGGGGGGCCGCGAGTTTCTCTGGTCGGTGGGGTCTGGGTCCGAGAGGAGGTGATCGGGTTACCGTTGTAGACGAGGAGAACTGTCTGCCATCCGATTTAACGGTGGTGGAGGGGGGGGGCCGCGAGTTTCTCTGGTCGGTGGGGTCTGGGTCCGAGAAGAGGTGATCGGGTTACCGTTGTAGACGAGGAGAACTGTCTGCATCCGATTTAACGGTGGTGGTGGGGGGGGGGTGCCGCGAGTTTCTCTGGTCGGTGGGGTCTGGGTCCGAGTGGAGGTGATCGGGTTACCGTTGTAGACGAGGAGAACTGTCTGCCATCCGATTTAACGGTGGTGGTGGGGGGGGGGGGGGTCCGCGAGTTTCTCTGGTCGGTGGGGTCTGGGTCCGGGAGGAGGTGATCGGGTTACCGTTGTAGACGAGGAGAACTGTCTGCCATCCGATTTAACGGTGTTGGGTGGGGGCGCGAGTTTCTCTGGTCGGTGGGGTCTGGGTCCGAGAGGAGGTGATCGGGTTACCGTTGTAGACGAGGAGAACTGTCTGCCATCCGATTTAACGGTGGGGTGGGGGGGGGCCGCGAGTTTCACTGGTCGGTGGGGTCTGGGTCGAGAGGAGGTGATCGGGTTACCGTTGTAGACGAGAAGAACTGTCTGCCATCCGATTTAACGGTGTTGTGGGGGGGGCCGCGAGTTTCTCTGGTAGGTGGGGTCTGGGTCCGTGACGAGGTGATCGGGTTACCGTTGTAGACGTGGAGAACTGTCTGCCATCCATTTAACGGTGGTGGGGGGGGGCCGCGAGTTTCTCTGGTCGGTGGGGTCTGGGTCCGAGAGGAGGTGATCGGGTTACCGTTGTAGACGAGGAGAACTGTCTGCCATCCGATTTAACGGTGGTGGTGGGGGGGGGGACCGCGAGTTTCTCTGGTCGGTGGGGTCTGGGTCCGAGAGGAGGTGATCGGATTACCGTTGTAGACGAGGAGAACTGTCTGCCATCGGATTTAACGGTGGTGGGGGGCCGCGAGTTTCTCTGGTCGGTGGGGTCTGGGTCCGAGAGGAGGTGATCGGGTTACCGTTGTAGACGAGGAGAACTGTCTGCCATCCGATTTAACGGTGGTGGTGGGGGGGGGGGGTCCGCGAGTTTCTCTGGTCGGTGGGGTCTGGGTCCGAGAGGAGGTGATCGGATTACCGTTGTAGACGAGGAGAACTGTCTGCCATCGGATTTAACGGTGGTGGGGGGGGGCCGCGAGTTTCTCTGGTCGGTGGGGTCTGGGTCCGAGAGGATGTGATCGTGTTACCGTTGTAGACGAGGAGAACTGTCTGCCATCCGATTTAACGGTGGTGGTCGGGGCCGCGAGTTTCTCTGGTCGGTGGGGTCTGGGTCCGAGAGGAGGTGATCGGGTTACCGTTGTAGACGAGGAGAACTGTCTGCCATCGATTTAACGGTGGTGGTGGGGGGGGGGCCGCGAGTTTCTCTGGTTGGTGGGGTCTGGGTCCGAGAGGAGGTGATCGGGTTACCGTTGTAGACGAGGAGAACTGTCTGCCATCCGATTTAACGGTGGGGTGGGGGGCCGCGAGTTTCTCTGGTCGGTGGGGTCTGGGTCCGAGAGGAGGTGATCGGGTTACCGTTGTAGACGAGGAGAACTGTCTGCCATCCGATTTAACGGTGGTGGTGGGGGGGGGGGGCCGCGAGTTTCTCTGGTCGGTGGGGTCTGGGTCCGAGAGGAGGTGATCGGGTTACCGTTGTAGACGAGGAGAACTGTCTGCCATCCGATTTAACGGTGGTGGTGGGGGGGGGGCGCGAGTTTCTCTGGTCGGTGGGGTCTGGGTCCGAGTGGAGGTGATCGGGTTACCGTTGTAGACGAGGAGAACTGTCTGCCATCCTATTTAACGGTGGTGGTGGGGGGGGGGGAACCGCGAGTTTCTCTGGTCGGTGGGGTCTGGGTCCGAGAGGAGGTGATCGGATTACCGTTGTAGACGAGGAGAACTGTCTGCCATCGGATTTAACGGTGGTGGGGGGCCACGAGTTTCTCTGGTCGGTGGGGTCTGGGTCCGAGAGGAGGTGATCGGGTTACCGTTGTAGACGAGGAGAACTGTCTGCCATCCGATTTAACGGTGGTGGTGGGGGGGGCCGCGAGTTTCTCTGGTCGCTTTGGTCTGGGTCCGAGAGGAGGTGATCGGATTACCGTTGTAGACGAGGAGAACTGTCTGCCATCCGATTTAACGGTGGTGGTGGGGGGGGGGGCGCGAGTTTCTCTGGTCGGTGGGGTCTGGGTCCGAGAGGAGGTGATCGGGTTACCGTTGTAGACGAGGAGAACTGTCTGCCATCGGATTTAACGGTGGTGGGGGGCCGCGAGTTTCTCTGGTCGGTGGGGTCTGGGTCCGAGAGGAGGTGATCGGGTTACCGTTGTAGACGAGGAGACTGTCTGCCATCCGATTTAACGGTGGTGGTGGGGGGGGCGGTCCGCGAGTTTCTCTGGTCGGTTTGGTCTGGGTCCGAGAGGAGGTGATCGGATTACCGTTGTAGACGAGGAGAACTGTCTGCCATCCGATTTAACGGTGGTGGTCGGGGGCCGCGAGTTTCTCTGGTCGGTGGGGTCTGGGTCCGAGAGGAGGTGATCGGGTTAACGTTTTAGACGAGGAGAACTGTCTGCCATCCGATTTAACGGTGGTGGTGGGGGGGGGGCCGCGAGTTTCTCTGGTCGGTGGGGTCTGGGTCCGAGAGGAGGTGATCGGGTTACCGTTGTAGACGAGGAGAACTGTCTGCCATCCGATTTAACGGTGGTGGTGGGGGGGGGCCGCGAGTTTCTCTGGTCGGTGGGGTCTGGGTCCGAGAGGAGGTGATCGGGTTACCGTTGTAGACGAGGAGAACTGTCTGCCATCCGATTTAACGGTGGTGGGGGGGGGGGGGGCCGCGAGTTTCTCTGGTCGGTGGGGTCTGGGTCCGAGAGGAGGTGATCGGGTTACCGTTGTAGACGAGGAGAACTGTCTGCCATCCGATTTAACGGTGGGGTGGGGGGGCCGCGAGTTTCTCTGGTCGGTGGGGTCTGGGTCCGAGAGGAGGTGATCGGGTTACCGTTGTAGACGAGGAGAACTGTCTGCCATCCGATTTAACGGGTGGTGGTGGGGGGGGCCGCGAGTTTCTCTGGTCGGTGGGGTCTGGGTCCGAGAGGAGGTGATCGGGTTACCGTTGTAGACGAGGAGAACTGTCTGCCATCCGATTTAACGGTGGGGTGGGGGGGCCGCGAGTTTCTCTGGTCGGTGGGGTCTGGTCCGAGAGGAGGTGATCGGATTACCGTTGTAGACGAGGAGAACTGTCTGCCATCGGATTTAACGGTGGTGGGGGGCCACGAGTTTCTCTGGTCGGTGGGGTCTGTGTCCGAGAGGAGGTGATCGGGTTACCGTTGTAGACGAGGAGAACTGTCTGCCATCCGATTTAACGGTGGTGGTGGGGGGGGGCCGCGAGTTTCTCTGGTCGCTTTGGTCTGGGTCCGAGAGGAGGTGATCGGATTACCGTTGTAGACGAGGAGAACTGTCTGCCATCGGATTTAACGGTGGTGGGGGGGGGGGGGCCGCGAGTTTCTCTGGTCGGTGGGGTCTGGGTCCGAGAGGAGGTGATCGGGTTACCGTTGTAGACGAGGAGACTGTCTGCCATCCGATTTAACGGTGGTGGTGGGGGGGGGGGGGGCCGCGAGTTTCTCTGGTCGGTGGGGTCTGGGTCCGAGAGGAGGTGATCGGGTTACCGTTGTAGACGAGGAGAACTGTCTGCCATCCGATTTAACGGTGGTGGTGGGTGGGGGGCGCGAGTTTCTCTGGTCGGTGGGGTCTGGGTCCGAGACGAGGTGATCGGGTTACCGTTGTAGACGAGGAGAACTGTCTGCCATCCGATTTAACGGTGGGATGGGGGGGCCGCGAGTTTCTCTGGTCGGTGGGGTCTGGGTCCGAGAGGAGGTGATCGGGTTACCGTTGTAGACGAGGAGAACTGTCTGCCATCCGATTTAACGGTGGGGTGGGGGGCCCGCGAGTTTCTCTGGTCGGTGGGGTCTGGGTCCGAGAGGAGGTGATCGGGTTACCGTTGTAGACGAGGAGAACTGTCTGCCATCCGATTTAACGGTGGTGGGGGGGGGGGCCGCGAGTTTCTCTGGTCGGTGGGGTCTGGGTCCGAGAGGAGGTGATCGGGTTACCGTTGTAGACGAGGAGAACTGTCTGCCATCCGATTTAACGGTGGTGGTGGAGGGGGGGACCGCGAGTTTCTCTGGTCGGTGGGGTCTGGGTCCGAGAGGAGGTGATCGGGTTACCGTTGTAGACGAGGAGAACTGTCTGCCATCGGATTTAACGGTGGTGGGGGGCCGCGAGTTTCTCTGGTCGGTGGGGTCTGGGTCCGAGAGGAGGTGATCGGGTTACCGTTGTAGACGAGGAGAACTGTCTGCCATCCGATTTAACGGTGGTGGTGGGGGGGGGGGGTCCGCGAGTTTCTCTGGTCGGTTTGGTCTGGGTCCGAGAGGAGGTGATCGGATTACCGTTGTAGACGAGGAGAACTGTCTGCCATCCGATTTAACGGTGGTGGTGGGGGGGGGGGCCGCGAGTTTCTCTGGTCGGTGGGGTCTGGGTCCGAGAGGAGGTGATCGGGTTAACGTTTTAGACGAGGAGAACTGTCTGCCATCCGATTTAACGGTGGTGGTGGGGGGGGGGGGCCGCGAGTTTCTCTGGTCGGTGGGGTCTGGGTCCGAGAGGAGGTGATCGGGTTACCGTTGTAGACGAGGAGAACTGTCTGCCATCCGATTTAACGGTGGTGGTGGGGGGGGGGGGCCGCGAGTTTCTCTGGTCGGTGGGGTCTGGGTCCGAGAGGAGGTGATCGGGTTACCGTTGTAGACGAGGAGAACTGTCTGCCATCCGATTTAACGGTGGTGGTGGGGGGGGGGGGCCGCGAGTTTCTCTGGTCGGTGGGGTCTGGGTCCGAGAGGAGGTGATCGGGTTACCGTTGTAGACGAGGAGAACTGTCTGCCATCCGATTTAACGGTGGGGTGGGGGGGGCCGCGAGTTTCTCTGGTCGGTGGGGTCTGGGTCCGAGAGGAGGTGATCGGGTTACCGTTGTAGACGAGGAGAACTGTCTGCCATCCGATTTAACGGTGGTGGTGGGGGGGGGGCCGCGAGTTTCTCTGGTCGGTGGGGTCTGGGTCCGAGAGGAGGTGATCGGGTTACCGTTGTAGACGAGGAGAACTGTCTGCCATCCGATTTAACGGTGGGGTGGGGGGGCCGCGAGTTTCTCTGGTCGGTGGGGTCTGGGTCCGAGAGGAGGTGATCGGATTACCGTTGTAGACGAGGAGAACTGTCTGCCATCGGATTTAACGGTGGTGGGGGGCCACGAGTTTCTCTGGTCGGTGGGGTCTGTGTCCGAGAGGAGGTGATCGGGTTACCGTTGTAGACGAGGAGAACTGTCTGCCATCCGATTTAACGGTGGTGGTGGGGGGGGGCCGCGAGTTTCTCTGGTCGCTTTGGTCTGGGTCCGAGAGGAGGTGATCGGATTACCGTTGTAGACGAGGAGAACTGTCTGCCATCGGATTTAACGGTGGTGGGGGGGGGGGGGCCGCGAGTTTCTCTGGTCGGTGGGGTCTGGGTCCGAGAGGAGGTGATCGGGTTACCGTTGTAGACGAGGAGAACTGTCTGCCATCCGATTTAACGGTGGTGGTGGGGGGGGGGGCCGCGAGTTTCTCTGGTCGGTGGGGTCTGGGTCCGAGAGGAGGTGATCGGGTTACCGTTGTAGACGAGGAGAACTGTCTGCCATCCGATTTAACGGTGGTGGTGGGTGGGGGGCGCGAGTTTCTCTGGTCGGTGGGGTCTGGGTCCGAGACGAGGTGATCGGGTTACCGTTGTAGACGAGGAGAACTGTCTGCCATCCGATTTAACGGTGGGATGGGGGGGCCGCGAGTTTCTCTGGTCGGTGGGGTCTGGGTCCGAGAGGAGGTGATCGGGTTACCGTTGTAGACGAGGAGAACTGTCTGCCATCCGATTTAACGGTGGGGTGGGGGCCCGCGAGTTTCTCTGGTCGGTGGGGTCTGGGTCCGAGAGGAGGTGATCGGGTTACCGTTGTAGACGAGGAGAACTGTCTGCCATCCGATTTAACGGTGGTGGGGGGGGGGCCGCGAGTTTCTCTGGTCGGTGGGGTCTGGGTCCGAGAGGAGGTGATCGGGTTACCGTTGTAGACGAGGAGAACTGTCTGCCATCCGATTTAACGGTGGTGGTGGAGGGGGGGACCGCGAGTTTCTCTGGTCGGTGGGGTCTGGGTCCGAGAGGAGGTGATCGGGTTACCGTTGTAGACGAGGAGAACTGTCTGCCATCGGATTTAACGGTGGTGGGGGGCCGCGAGTTTCTCTGGTCGGTGGGGTCTGGGTCCGAGAGGAGGTGATCGGGTTACCGTTGTAGACGAGGAGAACTGTCTGCCATCCGATTTAACGGTGGTGGTGGGGGGGGGGGGGGGTCCGCGAGTTTCTCTGGTCGGTTTGGTCTGGGTCCGAGAGGAGGTGATCGGATTACCGTTGTAGACGAGGAGAACTGTCTGCCATCCGATTTAACGGTGGTGGTGGGGGGGGGGGGGCCGCGAGTTTCTCTGGTCGGTGGGGTCTGGGTCCGAGAGGAGGTGATCGGGTTACCGTTGTAGACGAGGAGAACTGTCTGCCATCCGATTTAACGGTGGTGGTGGGGGGGGGGGGCCGCGAGTTTCTCTGGTCGGTGGGGTCTGGGTCCGAGAGGAGGTGATCGGGTTACCGTTGTAGACGAGGAGAACTGTCTGCCATCCGATTTAACGGTGGTGCTGGGGGGGGGGGGCCGCGAGTTTCTCTGGTCGGTGGGGTCTGGGTCCGAGAGGAGGTGATCGGGTTACCGTTGTAGACGAGGAGAACTGTCTGCCATCCGATTTAACGGTGGGGTGGGGGGGGCCGCGAGTTTCTCTGGTCGGTGGGGTCTGGGTCCGAGAGGAGGTGATCGGGTTACCGTTGTAGACGAGGAGAACTGTCTGCCATCCGATTTAACGGTGGTGGTGGGGGGGGGCCGCGAGTTTCTCTGGTCGGTGGGGTCTGGGTCCGAGAGGAGGTGATCGGGTTACCGTTGTAGACGAGGAGAACTGTCTGCCATCCGATTTAACGGTGGGGTGGGGGGGGCCGCGAGTTTCTCTGGTCGGTGGGGTCTGGGTCCGAGAGGAGGTGATCGGGTTACCGTTGTAGACGAGGAGAACTGTCTGCCATCCGATTTAACGGTGGTGGTGGGGGGGGGGGGACCGCGAGTTTCTCTGGTCGGTGGGGTCTGGGTCCGAGAGGAGGTGATCGGATTACCGTTGTAGACGAGGAGAACTGTCTGCCATCGGATTTAACGGTGGTGGGGGGCCACGAGTTTCTCTGGTCGGTGGGGTCTGGGTCCGAGAGGAGGTGATCGGGTTACCGTTGTAGACGAGGAGAACTGTCTGCCATCCGATTTAACGGTGGTGGTGGGGGGGGGGGGGCCGCGAGTTTCTCTGGTCGCTTTGGTCTGGGTCCGAGAGGAGGTGATCGGATTACCGTTGTAGACGAGGAGAACTGTCTGCCATCGGATTTAACGGTGGTGGGGGGGGGGGGGGCCGCGAGTTTCTCTGGTCGGTGGGGTCTGGGTCCGAGAGGAGGTGATCGGGTTACCGTTGTAGACGAGGAGAACTGTCTGCCATCCGATTTAACGGTGGTGGTGGGGGGGGGGGCCGCGAGTTTCTCTGGTCGGTGGGGTCTGGGTCCGAGAGGAGGTGATCGGGTTACCGTTGTAGACGAGGAGAACTGTCTGCCATCCGATTTAACGGTGGTGGTGGGGGGGGGGGGGGCGCGAGTTTCTCTGGTCGGTGGGGTCTGGGTCCGAGACGAGGTGATCGGGTTACCGTTGTAGACGAGGAGAACTGTCTGCCATCCGATTTAACGGTGGGGTGGGGGGGCCGCGAGTTTCTCTGGTCGGTGGGGTCTGGGTCCGAGAGAAGGTGATCGGGTTACCGTTGTAGACGAGGAGAACTGTCTGCCATCCGATTTAACGGTGGGGTGGGGGGGCCGCGAGTTTCTCTGGTCGGTGGGGTCTGGGTCCGAGAGGAGGTGATCGGGTTACCGTTGTAGACGAGGAGAACTGTCTGCCATCCGATTTAACGGTGGTGGTGGGGGGGGGCCGCGAGTTTCTCTGGTCGGTGGGGTCTGGTTCCGAGAGGAGGTGATCGGGTTTCCGTTGTAGACGAGGAGAACTGTCTGCCATCCGATTTAACGGTGGGGTGGGGGGGCCGCGAGTTTCTCTGGTCGGTGGGGTCTGGGTCCGAGAGGAGGTGATCGGGTTACCGTTGTAGACGAGGAGAACTGTCTGCCATCCGATTTAACGGTGGTGGTGGTGGGGGGGGGACCGCGAGTTTCTCTGGTCGGTGGGGTCTGGGTCCGAGAGGAGGTGATCGGATTACCGTTGTAGACGAGGAGAACTGTCTGCCATCGGATTTAACGGTGGTGGGGGGCCACGAGTTTCTCTGGTCGGTGGGGTCTGGGTCCGAGAGGAGGTGATCGTGTTACCGTTGTAGACGAGGAGAACTGTCTGCCATCCGATTTAACGGTGGTGGTGGGGGGGGGGGCCGCGAGTTTCTCTGGTCGCTTTGGTCTGGGTCCGAGAGGAGGTGATCGGATTACCGTTGTAGACGAGGAGAACTGTCTGCCATCGGATTTAACGGTGGTGAGGGGGGGGGCCGCGAGTTTCTCTGGTCGGTGGGGTCTGGGTCCGAGAGGAGGTGATCGGGTTACCGTTGTAGACGAGGAGAACTGTCTGCCATCCGATTTAACGGTGGTGGTGGGGGGGGGGCCGCGAGTTTCTCTGGTCGGTGGGGTCTGGGTCCGAGAGGAGGTGATCGGGTTACCGTTGTAGACGAGGAGAACTGTCTGCCATCCGATTTAACGGTGGGGTGGGGGGGCCGCGAGTTTCTCTGGTCGGTGGGGTCTGGGTCCGAGAGGAGGTGATCGGGTTACCGTTGTAGACGAGGAGAACTGTCTGCCATCCGATTTAACGGTGGGGGGGCCGCGAGTTTCTCTGGTCGGTGCGGTCTGGGTCCGAGAGGAGGTGATCGGGTTACCGTTGTAGACGAGGAGAACTGTCTGCCATCCGATTTAACGGTGGTGGTGGGGGGGGGGTCCGCGAGTTTCTCTGGTCGGTGGGGTCTGGGTCCGAGTGGAGGTGATCGGGTTACCGTTGTAGACGAGGAGAACTGTCTGCCATCCGATTTAACGGTGGTGGTGGGGGTGGGGGGCCGCGAGTTTCTCTGGTCGGTGGGGTCTGGGTCCGAGAGGAGGTGATCGGGTTACCGTTGTAGACGAGGAGAACTGTCTGCCATCCCATTTAACGGTGGTGGGGGGGGGGGCCGCGAGTTTCTCTGGTCGGTGTGGTCTGGGTCCGAGAGGAGGTGATCGGGTTACCGTTGTAGACGAGGAGAACTGTCTGCCATCCGATTTAACGGTGGTGGTGGGGGGGGGGACCGCGAGTTTCTCTGGTCGGTGGGGTCTGGGTCCGAGAGGAGGTGATCGGATTACCGTTGTAGACGAGGAGAACTGTCTGCCATCGGATTTAACGGTGGTGGGGGGCCGCGAGTTTCTCTGGTCGGTGGGGTCTGGGTCCGAGAGGAGGTGATCGGGTTACCGTTGTAGACGAGGAGAACTGTCTGCCATCCGATTTAACGGTGGTGGTGGGGGGGGGCCGCGAGTTTCTCTGGTCGGTTTGGTCTGGGTCCGAGAGGAGGTGATCGGATTACCGTTGTAGACGAGGAGAACTGTCTGCCATCGGATTTAACGGTGGTGGGGGGGGGGGGGGCCGCGAGTTTCTCTGGTCGGTGGGGTCTGGGTCCGAGAGGAGGTGATCGGGTTACCGTTGTAGACGAGGAGATCTGTCTGCCATCCGATTTAACGGTGGTGGTGGGGGGCCGCGAGTTTCTCTGGTCGGTGGGGTCTGGGTCCGAGAGGAGGTGATCGGGTTACCGTTGTAGACGAGGAGAACTGTCTGCCATCCGATTTAACGGTGGTGGTGGGGGGGGGGGGGCCGCGAGTTTCTCTGGTCGGTGGGGTCTGGGTCCGAGAGGAGGTGATCGGGTTACCGTTGTAGACGAGGAGAACTGTCTGCCATCCGATTTAACGGTGGTGGTGGGGGCGGGGGGCCGCGAGTTTCTCTGGTCGGTGGGGTCTGGGTCCGAGAGGAGGTGATCGGGTTACCGTTGTAGACGAGGAGAACTGTCTGCCATCCGATTTAACGGTGGGGTGGGGGGGCCGCGAGTTTCTCTGGTCGGTGGGGTCTGGGTCCGAGAGGAGGTGATCGGGTTACCGTTGTAGACGAGGAGAACTGTCTGCCATCCGATTTAACGTTGGTGGGTGGGGGGGCCGCGAGTTTCTCTGGTCGGTGGGGTCTGGGTCCGAGAGGAGGTGATCGGGTTACCGTTGTAGACGAGGAGAACTGTCTGCCATCCGATTTAACGGTGGGGGGGCCGCGAGTTTCTCTGGTCGGTGGGGTCTGGGTCCGAGAGGAGGTGATCGGGTTACCGTTGTAGACGAGGAGAACTGTCTGCCATCCGATTTAACGGTGATGGTGGGGGGGGGCCACGAGTTTCTCTGGTCGGTGGGGTCTGGGTCCGAGTGGAGGTGATCGGGTTACCGTTGTAGACGAGGAGAACTGTCTGCCATCCGATCTAACGGTGGTGGTGGGGGGGGGGGGCCGCGAGTTTCTCTGGTAGGTGGGGTCTGGGTCCGAGAGGAGGTGATCGGGTTACCGTTGTAGACGAGGAGAACTGTCTGCCATCGGATTTAACGGTGGTGGTGGGGGGGGGGGGCGCGAGTTTCTCTGGTCGGTGGGGTCTGGGTCCGAGAGGAGGTGATCGGGTTACCGTTGTAGACGAGGAGAACTGTCTGCCATCCGATTTAACGGTGGTGGTGGGGGGGGTCGCGAGTTTCTCTGGTCGGTGGGGTCTGGTTCCGAGAGGAGGTGATCGGGTTACCGTTGTAGACGAGGAGAACTGTCTGCCATCCGATTTAACGGTGGGGTGGGGGGGCCGCGAGTTTCTCTGGTCGGTGGGGTCTGGGTCCGAGAGGAGGTGATCGGGTTACCGCTGTAGACGAGGGGAACTGTCTGCCATCCGATTTAACGGTGGTGGCGGGGGGGGGCCGCGAGTTTCTCTCGTCGGTGCGGTCTGGTCGAGAGGAGGTGATCGGGTTACCGTTGTAGACGAGGAGAACTGTCTGCCATCCGATTTAACGGTGGGAGGGGGGGGCGCGAGTTTCTCTGGTAGGTGGGGTCTGGGTCCGAGAGGAGCTGATCCGGGAGGATGCCGGAGAGAAGACGCCGTCGATCTCCACCGGGCGGGGCCGAGATTCGACGAGGCCCGGGCCGGGTTCGACTGAGGGAGAAACCGTGATCTCCGACCTGCAATCGTTTCGTGAAAAAAATTGGGCCCTTCTGCTTTCGTATTCGTTCTTTTCTTTACTAACTCTTTGGTCAAATTTAAAACACAGAACACCTACAGCACAATACAGGCCCTCCGGCCCACAGTGCTGTGTGGAACGCGGCCTTACGAAAGAAATTACCTGGGCTTACCCATTGCACTCAGTTTTTCTGAGCTCCATGCTCCTGTCCAGGAGTCTCTTAAAAGACCCTATCGTATCCACGTCCACCACCGTCGCCGGCAGCCCATTCCATACACTCACCACTCTCTGAGTGAAAAACTCACCCCTGACACCTCCTCTGTGCCTACTCCCCAGCACCTTAAACCTGTGTCCTTAAGAATTACAAAGACATATGCGACACTTCGAGGCACTGATCTGTAAAAGGTCGTTTCAGTCAGACACACACAGCGATGCAGGAGAATCCAGGTCGTTTCAGTCAGACACACACAGCGATACAGGAGAAACCAGGTCGTTTCAGTCAGACACACACAGCGATACAGGAGAAACCAGGTCGTTTCAGTCGGACAGACACAGCGATACAGGAGAAACCAGGTCGTTGCAGTCAGACACACACAGCGATACAGGAGAAACCAGGTCTTTTCAGTCGGACAGACACAGCGATACAGGAGAAACCAGGTCGTTTCAGTCAGACACACAGCGATACAGGAGAAACCAGGTCGTTTCAGTCAGACACACACAGTGATACAGCAGAAACCAGGTTATTTCTGTCAGACACACACAGCGATACAGGAGAAACCAGGTCATTTCTGTCAGACACACACAGCGATACAGGAGAAACCAGGTCGTTTCAGTCAGACACACACAGCGATACAGGAGAAACCAGGTCATTTCTGTCAGACACACACAGCGATACAGGAGAAACCAGGTCATTTCTGTCAGACACACACAGCGATACAGGAGAATCCAGGTCGTTTCAGTCAGACACACACAGCGATACAGGAGAAACCAGGTCGTTTCAGTCAGACACACACAGCGATACAGGAGAAACCAGGTCGTTTCAGTCAGACACACACAGTGATACAGGAGAAACCAAGTCGTTTCAGTCAGACACACACAGCGATACAGGAGAAACCAGGTCATTTCTGTCAGACACACACAGCTATACAGGAGAAACCAGGTCGTTTCAGTCAGACACACACAGCGATACAGGAGAAACCAGGTCGTTTCAGTCAGACACACACAGCGATACAGGAGAAACCAGGTCGTTTCAGTCAGACACACACAGCGATACAGGAGAAACCAGGTCGTTTCAGTCGGACAGACACAGCGATACAGGAGAAACCAGGTCGTTGCAGTCAGACACACACAGCGATACAGGAGAAACCAGGTCTTTTCAGTCGGACAGACACAGCGATACAGGAGAAACCAGGTCGTTTCAGTCAGACACACAGCGATACAGGAGAAACCAGGTCGTTTCAGTCAGACACACACAGTGATACAGCAGAAACCAGGTTATTTCTGTCAGACACACACAGCGATACAGGAGAAACCAGGTCATTTCTGTCAGACACACACAGCGATACAGGAGAAACCAGGTCGTTTCAGTCAGACACACACAGCGATACAGGAGAAACCAGGTCATTTCTGTCAGACACACACAGCGATACAGGAGAAACCAGGTCATTTCTGTCAGACACACACAGCGATACAGGATAATCCAGGTCGTT
Organism: Hypanus sabinus; assembly: GCF_030144855.1. Classification (NCBI taxonomy): domain Eukaryota; kingdom Metazoa; phylum Chordata; class Chondrichthyes; order Myliobatiformes; family Dasyatidae; genus Hypanus; species Hypanus sabinus. The sequence goes on along the minus strand of NW_026780402.1, from coordinate 21,163 downwards.
TCAGTCAGACACACACAGCGATACAGGAGAAACCAGGTCGTTTCAGTCAGACACACACAGCGATACAGGAGAAACCAGGTCGTTTCAGTCAGACACACACAGTGATACAGGAGAAACCAAGTCGTTTCAGTCAGACACACACAGCGATACAGGAGAAACCAGGTCATTTCTGTCAGACACACACAGCTATACAGGAGAAACCAGGTCGTTTCAGTCAGACACACACAGCGATACAGGAGAAACCAGGTCGTTTCAGTCAGACACACACAGCGATACAGGAGAAACCAGGTCGTTTCAGTCAGACACACACAGTGAAACAGGAGAAACCAGGTCGTTTCAGTCAGACACACACAGCGATACAGGAGAAACCAGGTCGTTTCTGTCAGACAGACACAGCGATACAGGAGAAACCAGGTCGTTTCAGTCAGACACACAGTGATACAGGAGAAACCAGGTCGTTTCTGTCAGACACACACAGTGATACAGGAAAAACCAGGTCGTTTCAGTCAGACACACAGCGATACAGGAGAAACCAGGTCGATTCAGTCAGACACACAGCGATACAGGAGAAACCAGGTCGTTTCAGTCAGACACACACAGTGATAGAGGAGAAACCAGGTCGTTTCAGTCAGACACACACAGCGATACAGGAGAAACCAGGTCGTTTCTGTCAGACAGACACAGCGATACAGGAGAAACCAGGTCGTTTCAGTCAGACACACAGTGATACAGGAGAAACCAGGTCGTTTCTGTCAGACACACACAGCGATACAGGAGAAACCAGGTCGTTTCAGTCAGACACTCACAGCGATACAGGAGAAACCAGGTCGTTTCAGTCAGACACACAGAGCGATACAGGAGAAACCAGGTCATTTCTGTCAGACACACACATGGATACAGGAGAAACCAGGTCGTTTCAATCAGACACACACAGCGATACAGGAGAAACCAGGTCGTTTCAGTCAGACACACAGCGATACAGGAGAAACCAGGTCGTTTCAGTCAGACACACACAGCGATACAGGAGAAACCAGGTCGTTTCAGTCAGACACACACAGCGATACAGGAGAAACCAGGTCGTATCAGTCAGACACACACAGCGATACAGGAGAAACCAGGTCGTTTCAGTCAGACACACACAGCGATACAGGAGAAACCAGGTCGTTCCAGTCAGACACACACAGCGATACAGGAGAAACCAGGTCGTTTCAGTCAGACACACACAGCGATACAGGAGAAACCAGGTCGTTCCAGTCAGACACACACAGCGATACAGGAGAAACCAAGTCGTTTCAGTCAGACACACAGTGATACAGGAGAATCCAGGTCGTTTCAGTCAGACACACACAGCGATACAGGAGAAACCAGGTCGTTTCAGTCAGACACACACAGCGATACAGGAGAAACCAGGTCGTTTCAGTCAGACACACACAGCGATACAGGAGAAACCAGGTCGTTTCAGTCAGACACACAGCGATACAGGAGAAACCAGGTCGATTCAGTCAGACACACAGCGATACAGGAGAAACCAGGTCGTTTCTGTCAGACACACACAGCGATACAGGAGAAACCAGGTCGTTTCAGTCAGACACACAGTGATACAGGAGAAACCAGGTCGTTTCAGTCAGACACACACAGCGATACAGGAGAAACCAGGTCGTTTCAGTCAGACACACAGCGATACAGGAGAAACCAGTTCGTTTCAGTCAGACACACACAGTGATACAGGAGAAACCAGGTCGTTTCAGTCAGACACACACAGCGATACAGGAGAACCCAGGTCGTTTCAGTCAGACACACACAGCGATACAGGAGAAACCAGGTCGTTTCAGTCAGACACACACAGCGATACAGGAGAAACCAGGTCATTTGAGTCAGACACACACAGCGATACAGGAGAAACTAGGTCATTTCAGTCAGACACACAGAGCGATACAGGAGAAACCAGGTCGTTTCAGTCAGACACACACAGCGATACAGGAGAAACCAGGTCGTTTCAGTCAGACACACAGCGATACAGGAGAAACCAGGTCGTATCAGTCAGACACACACAGCGATACAGGAGAAGGCACGTCGTTTCAGTCAGACACACACAGTGATACAGGAGAAACCAAGTCGATTCAGTCAGACACACACAGCGATACAGGAGAAACCAGGTCGTTTCAGTCAGACACACACAGCGATACAGGGGAAACCAGGTCGATTCAGTCAGACACACACAGCGATACAGGAGAAACCAGGTCGTATCAGTCAGACACACACAGCGATACAGGAGAAACCAGGTCGTTTCAGTCAGACACACACAGCGATACAGGAGAACCCAGGTCGATTCAGTCAGACACACACAGCGATACAGGAGAAACCAGGTCGTTTGAGTCAGACACACACAGCGATACAGGAGAAACCAGGTCGTATAAGTCAGACACACACAGCGATACAGGAGAAACCAGGTCGTTTCAGTCAGACACACACAGCGATACAGGAGAAACCAGGTCGTTTCAGTCAGACACACACAGTGATACAGGAGAAACCAAGTCGATTCAGTCAGACACAGACAGCGATACAGGGGAAACCAGGTCGATTCAGTCAGACACACACAGCGAGACAGGAGAAACCAGGTCGTTTCAGTCAGACACACAGAGCGATACAGGAGAACCCAGGTCGTTTCAGTCAGACACACACAGCGATACAGGAGAAACAGGTCGTTTCAGTCAGACACACACAGCGATACAGGAGAAACCAGGTCATTTGAGTCAGACACACACAGCGATACAGGAGAAACTAGGTCATTTCAGTCAGACACACAGAGCGATACAGGAGAAACCAGGTCGTTTCAGTCAGACACACACAGCGATACAGGAGAAACCAGGTCGTTTCAGTCAGACACACAGCGATACAGGAGAAACCAGGTCGTATCAGTCAGACACACACAGCGATACAGGAGAAACCAGGTCGTTTCAGTCAGACACACAGCGATACAGGAGAAACCAGGTCGTATCAGTCAGACACACACAGCGATACAGGAGAAAGCACGTCGTTTCAGTCAGACACACACAGTGATACAGGAGAAACCAAGTCGATTCAGTCAGACACACACAGCGATACAGGAGAAACCAGGTCGTTTCAGTCAGACACACACAGCGATACAGGGGAAACCAGGTCGATTCAGTCAGACACACACAGCGATACAGGAGAAACCAGGTCGTTTCAGTCAGACACACACAGCGATACAGGAGAAACCAGGTCGATTCAGTCAGACACACACAGCGATACAGGAGAAACCAGGTCGTTTCAGTCAGACACACACAGCTATACAGGAGAAACCAGGTCGTTTCAGTCAGACACACACAGTGATACAGGAGAAACCAAGTCGATTCAGTCAGACACACACAGCGATACAGGAGAAACCAGGTCGTTTCAGTCAGACACACACAGCGATACAGGGGAAACCAGGTCGATTCAGTCAGACACACACAGCGATACAGGAGAAACCAGGTCGTTTCAGTCAGACACACACAGCGATACAGGAGAAACCAGGTCGTATCAGTCAGACACACACAGCTATACAGGGGAAACCAGGTCGATTCAGTCAGACACACACAGCGATACAGGAGAAACCAGGTCGTTTCAGTCAGACACACACAGCGATACAGGAGAAACCAGGTCGTTTCAGTCAGACACACACAGTGATACAGGAGAAACCAAGTCGATTCAGTCAGACACACACAGCGATACAGGAGAAACCAGGTCGTTTCAGTCAGACACACACAGCGATACAGGGGAAACCAGGTCGATTCAGTCAGACACACACAGCGATACAGGAGAAACCAGGTCGTTTCAGTCAGACACACACAGCGATACAGGAGAAACCAGGTCGTATCAGTCAGACACACACAGCTATACAGGGGAAACCAGGTCGATTCAGTCAGACACACACAGCGATACAGGAGAAACCAGGTCGTTTCAGTCAGACACACACAGCGATACAGGAGAAACCAGGTCGTATCAGTCAGACACACACAGCGATACAGGAGAAACCAGGTCGTTTCAGTCAGACACACACAGCGATACAGGAGAAACCAGGTCGTTTCAGTCAGACACACACAGTGATACAGGAGACACCAAGTCGATTCAGTCAGACACAGACAGCGATACAGGAGAAACCAGGTCGTTTCAGTCAGACACACACAGCGATACAGGGGAAACCAGGTCGATTCAGTCAGACACACACAGCGATACAGGAGAAACCAGGTCGTTTCAGTCAGACACACACAGCGATACAGGAGAAACCAAGTCGATTCAGTCAGACACACACAGCGATACAGGAGAAACCAGGTCGTTTCAGTCAGACACACACAGCGATACAGGAGAAACCAAGTCGTTTCAGTCAGACACACAGTGATACAGGAGAAACCAGGTCGTTTCAGTCAGACACACACAGCGATACAGGAGAAACCAGGTCGTTTCAGTCAGACACACACAGCGATACAGGAGAAACCAGGTCGTTTCAGTCAGACACACACAGCGATACAGGAGAAACCAGGTCGTTTCAGTCAGACACACAGCGATACAGGAGAAACCAGGTCGATTCAGTCAGACACACAGCGATACAGGAGAAACCAGGTCGTTTCTGTCAGACACACACAGCGATACAGGAGAAACCAGGTCGTTTCAGTCAGACACACAGTGATACAGGAGAAACCAGGTCGTTTCAGTCAGACACACACAGCGATACAGGAGAAACCAGGTCGTTTCAGTCAGACACACAGCGATACAGGAGAAACCAGTTCGTTTCAGTCAGACACACACAGTGATACAGGAGAAACCAGGTCGTTTCAGTCAGACACACAACGCGATACAGGAGAACCCAGGTCGTTTCAGTCAGACACACACAGCGATACAGGAGAAACCAGGTCGTTTCAGTCAGACACACACAGCGATACAGGAGAAACCAGGTCATTTGAGTCAGACACACACAGCGATACAGGAGAAACTAGGTCATTTCAGTCAGACACACACAGCGATACAGGAGAAACCAGGTCGTTTCAGTCAGACACACACAGCGATACAGGAGAAACCAGGTCGTTTCAGTCAGACACACAGCGATACAGGAGAAACCAGGTCGTATCAGTCAGACACACACAGCGATACAGGAGAAACCACGTCGTTTCAGTCAGACACACACAGTGATACAGGAGAAACCAAGTCGATTCAGTCAGACACACACAGCGATACAGGAGAAACCAGGTCGTTTCAGTCAGACACACACAGCGATACAGGGGAAACCAGGTCGATTCAGTCAGACACACACAGCGATACAGGAGAAACCAGGTCGTTTCAGTCAGACACACACAGCGATACAGGAGGAACCAGGTCGTATCAGTCAGACACACACAGCGATACAGGAGAAACCAGGTCGTTTCAGTCAGACACACACAGCGATACAGGAGAAACCAGGTCGTTTCAGTCAGACACACACAGTGATACAGGAGAAACCAAGTCGATTCAGTCAGACACAGACAGCGATACAGGAGAAACCAGGTCGTTTCAGTCAGACACACACAGCGATACAGGGGAAACCAGGTCGATTCAGTCAGACACACACAGCGATACAGGAGAAACCAGGTCGTTTCAGTCAGACACACACAGCGATACAGGAGAAACCAAGTCGATTCAGTCAGACACAGACAGCGATACAGGAGAAACCAGGTCGTTTCAGTCAGACACACACAGCGATACAGGGGAAACCAGGTCGATTCAGTCAGACACACACAACGATACAGGAGAAACCAGGTCGTTTCAGTCAGACACACACAGCGATACAGGAGAAACCAGGTCGTATCAGTCAGACACACACAGCGATACAGGAGAAACCAGGTCGTTCCAGTCAGACACACACAGCGATACAGGAGAAACCAGGTCGTTTCAGTCAGACACACAGCGATACAGGAGAAACCAGGTCGTTTCAGCCAGACACACACAGCGATACAGGAGAAACCAGGTCGTTTCAGTCAGACACACAGCGATACAGGAGAAACCAGTTCGTTTCAGTGAGACACCCAGTAATACAGGAGAAACCAGGTCGTTTCAGTCAGACACACACAGCGATACAGGAGAAACCAGGTCGTTTCAGTCAGACACACACAGCGATACAGGAGAAACCAGGTCGATTCAGTCAGACACACAGCGATACAGGAGAAACCAGGTCGTTTCTGTCAGACACAGACTGCGATACAGGAGAAACCAGGTCGTTTCTGTCAGACACACACAGCGATACAGGAGAAACCAGGTCGTTTCAGTCAGACACACACAGAGATACAGGAGAAACCAGGTCGTTTCTGTCAGACACACACAGCGATACAGGAGAAACCAGGTCGTTTCAGTCAGACACACAGCGATACAGGAGAAACCAGGTCGTTTCTGTCAGACACACACAACGATACAGGAGAAACCAGGTCGTTTCAGTCAGACACACACAGCGATACACGAGAAACCAGGTCGTTTCAGTCAGACACACACAGCGATACACGAGAAACCAGGTCGATTCAGTCAGACACACACAGCGATACAGGAGAAACCAGGTCGTTTCAGTCAGACACACAGTGATACAGGAGAAACCAGGTCGTTTCAGTCAGACACTCACAGCGATACAGGAGAAACCAGGTCGTTTCAGTCAGACACACAGCGATACAGGAGAAACCAGGTCGATTCAGTCAGACACACACAGCGATACAGGAGAAACCAGGTCGTTTCAGTCAGACACACACAGCTATACAGGAGAAACCAGGTCGTTTCAGTCAGACACACACAGCTATACAGGAGAAACCAGGTCGTTTCAGTCAGACACACACAGCGATACTGGAGAAACCAGGTCGTTTCAGTCAGACACAGCGATACAGGAGAAACCAGGTCGTTTCAGTCAGACACACAGCGATACAGGAGAAACCAGGTCGTTTCAGCCAGACACACACAGCGATACAGGAGAAACCAGGTCGTTTCAGTCAGACACACAGCGATACAGGAGAAACAGGTCGTATCAGTCAGACACACACAGCGATACAGGAGAAACCACGTCGTTTCAGTCAGACACACACAGTGATACAGGAGAAACCAAGTCGATTCAGTCAGACACACACAGCGATACAGGAGAAACCAGGTCGTTTCAGTCAGACACACACAGCGATACAGGGGAAACCAGGTCGATTCAGTCAGACACACACAGCGATACAGGAGAAACCAGGTCGTTTCAGTCAGACACACACAGCGATACAGGAGAAACCAGGTCGTATCAGTCAGACACACACAGCGATACAGGAGAAACCAGGTCGTTTCAGTCAGACACACACAGCGATACAGGAGAAACCAGGTCGTTTCAGTCAGACACACACAGTGATACAGGAGAAACCAAGTCGATTCAGTCAGACACAGACAGCGATACAGGAGAAACCAGGTCGTTTCAGTCAGACACACACAGCGATACAGGGGAAACCAGGTCGATTCAGTCAGACACACACAGCGATACAGGAGAAACCAGGTCGTTTCAGTCAGACACACACAGCGATACAGGAGAAACCAAGTCGATTCAGTCAGACACACACAGCGATACAGGAGAAACCAGGTCGTTTCAGTCAGACACACACAGCGATACAGGAGAAACCAAGTCGTTTCCGTCAGACACACAGTGATACAGGAGAAACCAGGTCGTTTCAGTCAGACACACACAGCGATACAGGAGAAACCAGGTCGTTTCAGTCAGACACACACAGCGATACAGGAGAAACCAGGTCGTTTAAGTCAGACACACAGCGATACAGGAGAAACCAGGTCGATTCAGTCAGACACACAGCGATACAGGAGAAACCAGGTCGTTTCTGTCAGACACACACAGCGATACAGGAGAAACCAGGTCGTTTCAGTCAGACACACAGTGATACAGGAGAAACCAGGTCGTTTCAGTCAGACACACACAGCGATACAGGAGAAACCAGGTCGTTTCAGTCAGACACACAGCGATACAGGAGAAACCAGTTCTTTTCAGTCAGACACACACAGTGATACAGGAGAAACCAGGTCGTTTCAGTCAGACACACACAGCGATACAGGAGAACCCAGGTCGTTTCAGTCAGACACACACAGCGATACAGGAGAAACCAGGTCGTTTCAGTCAGACACACACAGCGATACAGGAGAAACCAGGTCATTTGAGTGAGACACACACAGCGATACAGGAGAAACTAGTTCATTTCAGTCAGACACACACAGCGATACAGGAGAAACCAGGTCGTTTCAGTCAGACACACACAGCGATACAGGAGAAACCAGGTCGTTTCAGTCAGACACACAGCGATACAGGAGAAACCAGGTCGTATCAGTCAGACACACACAGCGATACAGGAGAAACCACGTCGTTTCAGTCAGACACACACAGTGATACAGGCGAAACCAAGTCGATTCAGTCAGACACACACAGCGATACAGGAGAAACCAGGTCGTTTCAGTCAGACACACACAGCGATACAGGGGAAACCAGGTCGATTCAGTCAGACACACACAGCGATACAGGAGAAACCAGGTCGTTTCAGTCAGACACACACAGCGATACAGGAGAAACCAGGTCGTATCAGTCAGACACACACAGCGATACAGGAGAAACCAGGTTGTTTCAGTCAGACACACACAGCGATACAGGAGAAACCAGGTCGTTTCAGTCAGACACACACAGTGATACAGGAGAAACCAAGTCGATTCAGTCAGACACAGACAGCGATACAGGAGAAACCAGGTCGTTTCAGTCAGACACACACAGCGATACAGGGGAAACCAGGTCGTTTCAGTCAGACACACACAGTGATACAGGAGAAACCAAGTCGATTCAGTCAGACACAGACAGCGATACAGGAGAAACCAGGTCGTTTCAGTCAGACACACACAGCGATACAGGGGAAACCAGGTCGATTCAGTCAGACACACACAGCGATACAGGAGAAACCAGGTCGTTTCAGTCAGACACACAGCGATACAGGAGAAACCAGGTCGTTTCAGCCAGACACACAGCGATACAGGAGAAACCAGGTCGTTTCAGTCAGACACACAGCGATACAGGAGAAACCAGTTCGTTTCAGTGAGACACCCAGTAATACAGGAGAAACCAGGTCGTTTCAGTCAGACACACACAGCGATACAGGAGAAACCAGGTCGTTTCAGTCAGACACACACAGCGATACAGGAGAAACCAGGTCGATTCAGTCAGACACACAGCGATACAGGAGAAACCAGGTCGATTCAGTCAGACACAGACAGCGATACAGGAGAAACCAGGTCGTTTCAGTCAGACACACACAGCGATACAGGGGAAACCAGGTCGATTCAGTCAGACACACACAGCGATACAGGAGAAACCAGGTCGTTTCAGTCAGACACACAGCGATACAGGAGAAACCAGGTCGTTTCAGCCAGACACACACAGCGATACAGGAGAAACCAGGTCGTTTCAGTCAGACACACAACGATACAGGAGAAACCAGTTCGTTTCAGTGAGACACCCAGTAATACAGGAGAAACCAGGTCGTTTCAGTCACACACAGCGATACAGGAGAAACCAGGTCGTTTCAGTCAGACACACACAGCGATACAGGAGAAACCAGGTCGATTCAGCCAGACACACAGCGATACAGGAGAAACCAGGTCGTTTCTGTCAGACACAGACTGCGATACAGGAGAAACCAGGTCGTTTCTGTCAGACACACACAGCGATACAGGAGAAACCAGGTCGTTTCAGTCAGACACACACAGCGATACAGGAGAAACCAGGTCGTTTCAGTCAGACACACAGCGATACAGGAGAAACCAGGTCGATTCAGTCAGACACACACAGCGATACAGGAGAAACCAAGTCGTTTCAGTCAGACACACACAGCGATACAGGAGAAACCAGGTCGATTCAGTCAGACACACACAGCGATACAGGAGAAACCAGGTCGTTTCAGTCAGACACACAGCGATACAGGGGAAACCAGGTCGATTCAGTCAGACACACACAGCGATACAGGAGAAACCAGGTCGTTTCAGTCAGACACACACAGCGATACAGGAGAAACCAGGTCGTTTCAGTCAGACACACAACGATACGAGAAACCAGGTTGTTTCAGTCAGACACACACAGCGATACTGGAGAAACCAGGTCGTTTCAGTCAGACACACAGTGATACAGGAGAAACCAGGTCGTTTCAGTCAGACAGACACAGCAATACGAGAAACCAGGTCGTTTCAGTCAGACACACACAGCGATACAGGAGAAACCAGGTCGTTTCAGTCAGACACACACAGCGATACAGGAGAAACCAGGTCGTTTCAGTCAGACACACACAGCGATACAGGAGAAACCAGGTCGTTTCAGTCAGACACACACAGCGATACAGGAGAAACCAGGTCGTTTCAGTCAGACACACACAGCGATACAGGAGAAACCAGGTCGTTTCAGTCAGACACACACAGCGATACAGGAGAAACCAGGTCGTTTCAGTCAGACACACACAGTGATACAGGAGAAACCAGGTCGTTTCAGTCAGACACACAGCGATACAGGAGAAACCAGTTCGTTTCAGTCAGACACACACAGCGATACAGGAGAAACCAGGTCGTTTCAGTCAGACACACACAGCGATACAGGAGAAACCAGTTCGTTTCAGTCAGACACACACAGCGATACAGGAGAAACCAGGTCGTTTCAGTCAGACACACACAGCGATACAGGAGAAACCAGTTCGTTTCAGTCAGACACACACAGCGATACAGGAGAAACCAGGTCGTTTCAGTCAGACACACACATCGATACAGGAGAAACCAGGTCGTTTCAGTCAGACACACAGCGATACAGGAGAATCCAGGTCGTTTCAGTCAGACACACACAGCGATACAGGAGAAACCAGGTCGTTTCAGTCAGACACACAGCGATACTGGAGAAACCAGGTCGATTCAGTCAGACACACACAGCGATACAGGAGAAACCAAGTCGTTTCAGTCAGACACACACAGCGATACAGGAGAAACCAGGTCGATTCAGTCAGACACACACAGCGATACAGGAGAAACCAGGTCGTTTCAGTCAGACACACAGCGATACAGGGGAAACCAGGTCGATTCAGTCAGACACACACAGCGATACAGGAGAAACCAGGTCGTTTCAGTCAGACACACACAGCGATACAGGAGAAACCAGGTCATTTCAGTCAGACACACAACGATACGAGAAACCAGGTTGTTTCAGTCAGACACACACAGCGATACAGGAGAAACCAGGTCGTTTCAGTCAGACACACAGTGATACAGGAGAAACCAGGTCGTTTCAGTCAGACACACACAGTGATACAGGAGAAACCAGGTCGTTTCAGTCAGACACACAGCGATACAGGAGAAACCAGGTCGTTTCAGTCAGACACACACAGCGATACAGGAGAAACCAGGTCGTTTCAGTCAGACACACAGCGATACAGGAGAAACCAAGTCGTTTCAGTCAGACACACACAGCGATACAGGAGAAACCAGGTCGTTTCAGTCAGACACACACAGCGATACAGGAGAAACCAGGTCGTTTCAGTCAGACACACACAGTGATACAGGAGAAACCAGGTCGATTCAGTCAGACACACACAGCGATACAGGAGAAACCAGGTCGTTTCAGTCAGACACACACAGCGATACAGGAGAAACCAGGTCGTTTCAGTCAGACACACACAGCGATACAGGAGAAACCAGGTCGTTTCAGTCAGACACACACAGCGATACAGGAGAAACCAGGTCGTTTCAGTCAGACACACACAGCGATACAGGAGAATCCAGTTCGTTTCTGTCAGACACACACAACGATACAGGAGAAACCAGGTCGTTTCAGTCAGACACACACAACGATACAGGAGAAACCAGGTCGTTTCAGTCAGACACACACAGCGATACAGGAGAAACCAGGTCGATTCAGTCAGACACACACAGCGATACTGGAGAAACCAGGTCGTTTCTGTCAGACACAGACTGCGATACAGGAGAAACCAGGTCGTTTCAGTCAGACACACACAGCGATACAGGAGAAACCAGGTCGTTTCTGTCAGACACACACAGCGATACAGGAGAAACCAGGTCGTTTCAGTCAGACACACACAGCGATACAGGAGAAACCAGGTCGTTTCAGTCAGACACACACAGCGATACAGGAGAAACCAGGTCGTTTCAGTCAGACACACACAGCGATACAGGAGAAACCAGGTCGTTTCAGTCAGACACACAGCGATACAGGAGAAACCAGGTCGTTTCAGTCAGACACACACAGCGATACAGGAGAAACCAGGTTGTTTCAGTCAGACACACACAGCGATACAGGAGAAACCAGGTCGTTTCAGTCAGACACACAGCGATACAGGAGAAACCAGGTCGTTTCAGTCAGACACACACAGCGATACAGGAGAAACCAGGTCGATTCAGTCAGACACACACAGTGATACAGGAGAAACCAGGTCGTTTCAGTCAGACACACAGTGATACAGGAGAAACCAGGTCGTTTCAGTCAGACACACACAGCGATACAGGAGAAACCAGGTCGTTTCAGTCAGACACACACAGCGATACAGGAGAATCCAGGTCGTTTCAGTCAGACACACACAGTGATACAGGAGAAACCAGGTCGTTTCTGTCAGACACACACAGCGATACAGGAGAAACCAGGTCGTTTCAGTCAGACACACACAGCGATACAGGAGAAACCAGGTCGTTTCAGTCAGACACACACAGTGATACAGGAGAAACCAGGTCGTTTCAGTCAGACACACAGCGATACAGGAGAAACCAGGTCGTTTCAGTCAGACACACAGCGATACAGGAGAAACCAGGTTGTTTCAGTCAGACACACACAGCTATACAGGAGAAACCAGGTCGTTTCAGTCAGACACACACAGCGATACAGGAGAAACCAGGTCGATTCAGTCAGACACACACAGCGATACAGGAGAAACCAGGTCGATTCAGTCAGACACACACAGCGATACAGGAGAAACCAGGTCGTTTCAGGTAGACACACACAGCGATACAGGAGAAACCAGGTCGTTTCAGTCAGACACACACAGCGATACAGGAGAAACCAGGTTGTTTCAGTCAGACACACACAGCTATACAGGAGAAACCAGGTCGTTTCAGTCAGACACACAGCGATACAGGAGAAACCAGGTCGTATCAGTCAGACACACAGCGATACAGGAGAAACCAGTTCGTTTCAGTCGGACAGACACAGCGATACAGGAGAAACCAGGTCGTTTCAGTCAGACACACAGCGATACAGGAGAAACCAGGTCGTTTCAGTCAGACACACAGCGATACAGGAGAAACCAGGTCGATTCAGTCAGACACACACAGCGATACAGGAGAAACCAGGTCGATTCAGTCAGACACACACAGCGATACAGGAGAAACCAGGTCGTTTCAGTCAGACACACACAGTGATACAGGAGAAACCAGGTCGTTTCAGTCAGACACACAGCGATACAGGAGAAACCAGGTCGTTTCAGTCAGACACACAGCGATACAGGAGAAACCAGGTTGTTTCAGTCAGACACACACAGCTATACAGGAGAAACCAGGTCGTTTCAGTCAGACACACAGCGATACAGGAGAAACCAGGTCGTATCAGTCAGACACACAGCGATACAGGAGAAACCAGTTCGTTTCAGTCGGACAGACACAGCGATACAGGAGAAACCAGGTCGATTCAGTCAGACACACACAGCGATACAGGAGAAACCAGGTCGTTTCAGTCAGACACACAGCGATACAGGAGAAACCAGGTCGATTCAGTCAGACACACACAGCGATACAGGAGAAACCAGGTCGATTCAGTCAGACACACACAGCGATACAGGAGAAACCAGGTCGTTTCAGTCAGACACACACAGCTATACAGGAGAAACCAGTTCGTTTCAGTCAGACACACACAACGATACAGGAGAAACCAGGTCGTTTCAGTCAGACACAAACAGCGATACAGGAGAAACCAGGTCGATTCTGTCAGACAGACACAGCAATACGAGAAACCAGGTCGTTTCAGTCAGACACACACAGCGATACAGGAGAAACCAGGTCGTTTCAGTCAGACACACACAGCGATACAGGAGAAACCAGGTCGTTTCAGTCAGACACACACAGCGATACAGGAGAAACCAGGTCGATTCAGTCAGACACACACAACGATACAGGAGAAACCAGGTCGTTTCAGTCAGACACACAGCGATACAGGAGAAACCAGGTCGTTTCAGTGAGACACACACAGTGATACAGGAGAAACCAGGTCGTTTCAGTCAGACACACACAGCGATACAGGAGAAACCAGGTCGTTTCAGTCAGACACACAGCGATACAGGAGAAACCAGGTCATTTCAGTCAGACACACAGCGATACAGGAGAAACCAGGTCGTTTCAGTCAGACACACACAGCGATACAGGAGAAACCAGGTCGTTTCAGTCAGACACACACAGCGATACAGGAGAAACCAGGTCGTTTCAGTCAGACACACAGCGATACAGGAGAAACCAGCACAGTAATCGAAACATACTTTTTTCCCTCAGAAGTTGTGCAGTTTAACAACCACTGTGACTTTGGAGCAGCGATGAGTGATATTATGAGGTACTTGTAACTACTGTAATGTGATACGAAACTATCTGTGATTCATCTTACTGAGAAAGTCTCAGGTACAGCCAATATAACCGTGGCTTGATAAGAACATAAGCAACAGGAGCCGGAGTCGGCCAACCGCCCATCGAGCCGGCCCCGCCATTCAACAAGATCATGGCTGATCTGTCCGTAAACTCAGCTCCACCTACCTGCCTTTTCCCCATAACCCGTAAATCCCTTACTGTGTAAAAACCTATCTAACTGTATCTTAAATATATTTATTGAAGAAGCCACAACTGCTTCCCTGGACAGAGAATTCCACAGACTCACCACCCTCTGGGAAAAACAGTTTCTCCTCATCTCCGTCCTAAATCTTCTCCCCTGAATCTTGAGGCAATGGCCTCTGGTTCTCGTCTCACTTACAAATAGAAACAACTTTCCTGCTTCTGTCTTATCTGTCCTTTTCAATGTTTTGTATGTCTCTATAAGATCCCCTCTCGACCCTCTGAATTCCAGAGAGTACAGTCCCAGGTGACTCAATCTCTCCTCGTAGTCTAACCCCCTCATCTCAGGAATTAACCTGGTGAGCCTCCTCTGCACCGCCTCCAAAGCCAGTCTATCCTCCCTCGAGTGAGGAGACCAGAACTGCACACAGTACTCCAGGGGCGGCCTCACCAGTACCCTGTTACCTCCCCGCTCTTCTAGTCTCACCTACCAGAGGGAACAAGTTTCCTGCCTCTACCTTATCTGTCCCTTTCCTAATTTTATATGTTTCTATTAGATCTCCTCTCGACCTTCTGAATTCCAGAGAGTACAGTCCCAGGTGACTCAATCTCTCCTCGTAGTCTAACCCCCTCATCTCAGGAATTAACCTTGTGAGCCTCCTCTGCACCGCCTCCAAAGCCAGTCTACCCTTCCTTGAGTGAGGAGACCAGAACTGCACACAGTACTCCAGGGGCGGCCTCACCAGTACCCTGTTACCTCCCCGCTCTTCTAGTCTCACCTACCAGAGGGAACAAGTTTCCTGCCTCTACCTTATCTGTCCCTTTCCTAATTTTATATGTTTCTATTAGATCTCCTCTCGACCTTCTGAATTCCAGAGAGTACAGTCCCAGGTGACTCAATCTCTCCTCGTAGTCTAACCCCCTCATCTCAGGAATTAACCTTGTGAGCCTCCTCTGCACCGCCTCCAAAGCCAGTCTACCCTTCCTTGAGTGAGGAGACCAGAACTGCACACAGTACTCCAGGGGCGGCCTCACCAGTACCCTGTACGGCTGCAGCGTGACCTCCCCGCTCTTCAATTCAGTCCCTCCGTTGAAGAAAACGCTGAATTTCATTTGGAGGCTGATGAGCATAGAGATGTCAAATTCCTTCCCCATCCCAGTTCACGGATCCCTCTTGTTTAGGGTCAGAACCCCTGTTCTAAATGGACGTCCCTCTAACCTGAGACAGTGCCCTCCGCTCCTGGACTTCCTCCCCCACCCCCGGCCACTTCCTCCCATCCTCTCCACGTCCACCAGGTCTTTCAAAGTCACATTTCAACTCTCGAGGCTGGGTGATAAATCTTCCAACATGATGTGAATCTCAGAGCCCAGGCACCATTCCAGTTTATTGAAGAGTTATAATAACACGAATAATTAAAA
This sequence comes from Hypanus sabinus, assembly GCF_030144855.1. Classification (NCBI taxonomy): domain Eukaryota; kingdom Metazoa; phylum Chordata; class Chondrichthyes; order Myliobatiformes; family Dasyatidae; genus Hypanus; species Hypanus sabinus. Next base: position 4,870 of record NW_026780402.1, on the reverse strand, counting down.
TGGAAGTCTTTTCTCCCCCACCCCCACCATCAGGTCAGGGACTCTCCTTCCCGGTAGCCGAGCCCTTTCCTCAGGAAATGGCAGATCCGCCGCAGCCGGCCTGGCCGGCTCTGGGAGGAACGGCAACGGGGATCTTCCGCGCCGCGCCGGCGAGCGCGCCTCCGGGGCAACGCCACAGAAACGCCGGGGGTTCCGCTCCGGCCCGGCCGGGGTTCGTCAGGAGGGCGGGGTCCAGGTAGTCCAGCATGTAGGTCGTCTTCGGGGCCACTTCGCCGTGGGGAGGGTTCAGCTCCGGCTGGTGCCCGGGGTAAACGTGGGGCTCGTCTTTAAACACTGAGGAGAGAAATTGTCAACACGGTGACGAACCGAACCGACTTTATTACCACGAGGAGTGAAAATCTTCACGTTACGTCTCCGTCTGAATGTGCAATGTATAGTAACTTATAGTACGTACGACAGGACAGTCAATATAACATGGATGTACAGTTGAGTCGGCGTGAGTTCATCAGTCTGATGGCCTGGTGGGAGAAGCTGTCCCGGAGCCTGTCGGTCCTGGCTTTTATGCTGCGGGACCGTTTTCCGGACGGGAGCAGCTGGAACAGTTTGTGTTCGGGGTGACTCAGGTCCCCAGTGATCCTTCGGGCCCCTTTTTACACACCCGTCTCTGTAAACGTCCTGAATCGTGGGGAGTTCACATCTACAGATGGGCCGGGCTGTCCGCACCACTCTCTGCAGAGTCCTGCGACTGAGGGAGATACAGTTCCCGTACCGGGCCGTGATGCAGCCGGTCAGGATGCCCTCAATCGTGCCCCTGTCATTGAGGGAGGTACAGTTCCCGTACCGGGCCGTGATGCAGCCGGTCGGGATGCTCTCGATCGTGCCCCTGTCATTGAGGGAGGTACAGTTCCCGTACCGGGCCGTGATGCAGCCAGTCAGGATGCTCTCAATCGTGCCCCTGCCATTGAGGGAGATACAGTTCCCGTACCGGGCCGTGATGCAGCCGGTCGGGATGCTCTCAATCGTGCCCCTGTCATTGAGGGAGATACAGTTCCCGTACCGGGCCGTGATGCAGACGGTCAGGATGCTCTCAATCGTGCCCCTGCCATTGAGGGAGATACAGTTCCCGTACCGGGCCGTGATGCAGCCAGTCAGGATGCTCTCAATCGTGCCCCTGCCATTGAGGGAGATACAGTTCCCGTACCGGGCCGTGATGCAGCCGGTCGGGATGCTCTCAATCGTGCCCCTGTCATTGAGGGAGATACAGTTCCCGTACCGGGCCGTGATGCAGCCGGTCGGGATGCCCTCGATCGTGCCCCTGCCATTGAGGGAGGTACAGTTCCCGTACCGGGTAGTGATGCAGACAGTCAGGATGCCCTCAGTCGTGCCCCTGTAGAAAGTCCTGAGGATTTGGGGGGCCCCACACCAAACTTCCTCGACCGTCTGAGGTGAGAGAGACGCTGTTGTGCCTTTCTCACTGCACAGCCGGTGTGGACAGACCGGGTGAGATCCCTGGTGATGTGGATGCCGAGGAACTTGAAGCTGTTCACCCTCTCAACCCCAGATCCATCGATGTCAATAGGGGTTAGTCCGTCTCCATTCCTCCTGTAGTCCACAAACAGATCCTCTGTTTCTGTGACATTGAGGGAGGGGTTGTGTCAGGGTGATGACTTCTTCTCTGTCGGCTGCCACATTATTCGACAGAAACTCATTCAAAACTCACCTCCTTTTCCCAAGTGATTTTTATTCCAATGGTCAGGACCCAAGGGCAGCGAGGTGGCTGTTGGCGTAACGCTATTCCAGCGCCAGTGACCCCGGTTCGATTCCTGCCGCTGTCTCGCATTCTCCCTGTGACCTCGTGGGCTCCCTCACGCACAGCGGGCAGTCCTTGTAAATTGTCCCCTAGCTCGCGGTTAATGGGGTCTGATCTCCAAATCAAACAAAATTAAAATTAAATAACGGCCAAATCCCTCTTCACTTCAGGGAGGAAGTACAGGAGCCTGAAGACACACACTCAGCGATTCAGGAACAGCTTCTTCCCCTCCGCCATCAGGGAGGAGGTACAGGAGCCTGAAGACACACAATCAGCGATTCAGGAACTGCTTCTTCCCCTCCGCCATCAGGGAGGAGGTACAGGAGCCTGAAGACACACACTCAGCGATTCAGGAACAGCTTCTTCCCCTCCGCCATCAGAGAGGAGGTACAGGAGCCTGAAGACACACACTCAGCGATTCAGGAACAGCTTCTTCCCCACCACCAGCAGGGAGGAGGTACAGGAGCCTGAAGACACACACTCAGCGATTCAGGAACAGCTTCTTCCCCTCCGCCATCAGGGAGGAGGTACAGGAGCCTGAAGACACACACTCAGCGATTCAGGAACAGCTTCTTCCCCTCCGCCATCAGGGAGGAGGTACAGGAGCCTGAAGACACACACTCAGCGATTCAGGAACAGCTTCTTCCCCTCCGCCATCAGGGAGGAGGTACAGGAGCCTGAAGACACACACTCAGCGATTCAGGAACAGCTTCTTCCCCTCCGCCATCAGGGAGGAGGTACAGGAGTCTGAAGACACACACTCAGCGATTCAGGAACAGCTTATTCCCCTCCGCCATCAGGGAGGAGGTACAGGAGCCTGAAGACACACAATCAGTGATTCAGGAACAGCTTCTTCCCCTCCGCCATCAGGGAGGAGGTACAGGAGCCTGAAGACACACACTCAGCGATTCAGGAACTGCTTCTTCCCCTCCGCCATCAGGGAGGAGGTACAGGAGCCTGAAGACACACACTCAGCGATTCAGGAACAGCTTCTTCCCCTCCGCCATCAGAGAGGAGGTACAGGAGCCTGAAGACACACACTCAGCGATTCAGGAACAGCTTCTTCCCCTCCGCCATCAGGGAGGAGGTACAGGAGCCTGAAGACACACACTCAGCGATTCAGGAACAGCTTCTTCCCCTCCGCCATCAGGGAGGAGGTACAGGAGCCTGAAGACACACACTCAGCGATTCAGGAACAGCTTCTTCCCCTCCGCCATCAGGGAGGAGGTACAGGAGCCTGAAGACACACACTCAGCGATTCAGGAACAGCTTCTTCCCCTCCGCCATCAGAGAGGAGGTACAGGAGCATGAAGACACACACTCAGCGATTCAGGAACAGCTTCTTCCCCTCCGCCATCAGGGAGGAGGTACAGGAGCCTGAAGACACACACTCAGCGATTCAGGAACAGCTTCTTCCCCTCCGCCATCGGGGAGGAGGTACAGGAGCCTGAAGACACACACTCAGCGATTCAGGAACAGCTTCTTCCCCTCCGCCATCAGGGAGGAGGTACAGGAGCCTGAAGACACACACTCAGCGATTCAGGAACAGCTTCTTCCCCTCCGCCATCAGGGAGGAGGTACAGGAGCCCGAAGACACACACTCAGCGATTCAGGAACAGCTTCTTCCCCTCCGCCATCAGGGAGGAGGTACAGGAGCCTGAAGACACACACTCAACGATTCAGGAAACAGCTTCTTCCCCTCTGATTCCGAAACGGACAGTACCTCACTGCTTTAATACATGCTATTTCCGAGCTTCTGCACGATTTAATTGATTCATTATTATTACTTTTCTTTGATCGATTCACTTATTTTTTCTCTTCTTCCGCAGTGTTGCATATTGAACTGCAGTGAAGTTAACGGATTTCACGAGACGTGCCGGTGATAATAATGCTGATGCTGACCGCCTGGAGTCCGGGCATCAGTCGCCTCCTCTTGCAACCAGGTCCGGAGAGGGGAAACTGCTTTGTCTGGGAAGCGGTCTGCTTGGGGCACCCCTCTACACCTCCCCCCGTGCCCCCCGGGCCGGAACGATCCACTTACTTGTGCGTCTTGTCTCTGCTTTGCCGTAGGAATCCATGTATACCGTTCTGTGGGTGTAGTCGTACTGCAAGGGGGAGATATCGAGGTGTGGTCAGCGGGGGCGCCGGACGGAGCTCAGAGTTCAATTCCCACGTCCTCTGGATCACCCCAACCCTCCCCCCCCCCCCCCCGTGTAACCTCCGGTTCCCCCTCCCGCAGTCCGGATCAGAGCGGGCGGTCTACAACCTCATGGTTTGGCTTCTTGCCGGCGGACCCAAAGGGCAGAAGCAACTCGAAAAGGGGCAAATCACGCGAACAGTAAAAAAAAGAGAGTTGTAACAAACACCCCCCCCCCCCTGCACGACAAGACGGGTGTTTAATCACGCAAAGAGAGAGCCGGAACGAAAAGCAGATCAAGCCTCAGACCGCAAGAGTCCCCGGGGGTCAGTGAGCTGTCCAGGAGAGTGGGCCCGGTCCAGCAGCCCAGGAGAGTGGGCCCGGTCCAGCAGCCCAGGAGAGTGGGCCCGGTCCAGCAGCCCAGGAGAGTGGGCCCGGTCCAGCTGCCCAGGAGAGTGGGCCCGGTCCAGCAGCCCAGGAGAGTGGGCCCGGTCCAGCTGCCCAGGAGAGTGGGCCCGGTCCAGCAGCCCAGGAGAGTGGGCCCGGTCCAGCAGCCCAGGAGAGTGGGCCCGGTCCAGCAGCCCAGGAGAGTGGGCCCGGTCCAGCAGCCCAGGAGAGTGGGCCCGGTCCAGCAGCCCAGGAGAGTGGGCCCGGTCCAGCAGCCCAGGAGAGTGGGCCCGGTCCAGCTGCCCAGGAGAGTGGGCCCGGTCCAGCTGCCCAGGAGAGTGGGCCCGGTCCAGCAGCCCAGGAGAGTGGGCCCGGTCCAGCTGCCCAGGAGAGTGGGCCCGGTCCAGCAGCCCAGGAGAGTGGGCCCGGTCCAGCAGCCCAGGAGAGTGGGCCCGGTCCAGCAGCTGGTTGTCAACCATCCTGTGATTAAGCGAGGGGCAAACCGTCACGGCTCGGGGAGGGGCTGTTCCGTGCCC
>NW_026780401.1:32500-37532 GCF_030144855.1 Hypanus sabinus | reverse complement strand
GGGTTAGGGCTAGGGTTGGGGTTGGTGTTAGGGTTAGGGTTAGCGTTCGGGTTGGGGCTAGGGCTCGGGTTAGGGCGGGGGTTAGCTTTAGGGTTAGGGCTGGGGTTAGGGCTAGGGCTGGGTCTAGGGTCAGGGCTAGGCCTAGGATATGGGTTGGGGCTTGGGCTGGGGCTAGGGCTCGTGCTATAGCCAGGGTTAGTTTTAAGGTTTGGGTTGTGCTCCTGGCAGGTCCGCACGCGTCATACCTCGGCGGGTGGCCGCGAGGGGACGTCTTCGGAGGGCCGTGCCGGCCGAGGGGCGGCTCCTCCGTCGGGACTACAGGAGATCGCACCGCCCATCGCAGTCCTCGGCAGACGTCGAAATTATTCCAAGTCCCGCCGCATTAGGGTTGGTTAACGACTTGTCCCGGCCGGGCTGGTTAACGACTTGTCTCGCCGACGTTGGTTAACGACTTGTCCCGGCCGGGCTGGTTAACGACTTGTCTCGCCGACGTTGGTTAACGATTTGTCTCGCCGACGTTGGTTAACGACTTGTCCCGGCCGGGCTGGTTAACGACTTGTCTCGCCGACGTTGGTTAACGATTTGTCTCGCCGACGTTGGTTAACGACTTGTCCCGGCCGGGCTGGTTAACGACTTGTCTCGCCGACGTTGGTTAACGATTTGCCAGGGCCCGGGCGGGCAACCCGATTGCCCGCCCGGGGATTGGGTTCGGGCTAGGGTTAGGGTTAGGGTTAGGGTTGTGGTTGGGGTTAGGGCTCGGGTTAGGGCGGGGCTTAGGCTTAGAGCTGGGGTTAGGATTAGGGTTAGGGCTGGGGTTAGGGTGAGCGTTAGGGTTGGGGCTAGGGTTAGGGTTAGGGTTGGGGTTAGCTTTAGGGTTAGGGCTGGGGTTAGGGTTAGGGTTAGGGTTCGGGCTAGGGTCAGGGCTAGGGCTAGGATATGGGTTGGGGCTTGGGCTGGGGCTAGGGTTAGGGTTAGGGTTAGGGTTGGGGTTGGGGTTAGGGTTAGGGTTAGCGTTCGGGTTGGGGCTAGGGCTCGGGTTAGGGCGGGGGTTAGCTTTAGGGTTAGGGCTGGGGTTAGGGCTAGGGTTGGGGCTAGGGTCAGGGCTAGGCCTAGGATATGGGTTGGGGCTTGGGCTGGGGCTAGGGCTCGTGCTATGGCCAGGGTTAGTTTTAAGGTTTGGGTTGTGCTCCTGGCAGGTCCGCACGCGTCATACCTCGGCGGGTGGCCGCGAGGGGACGTCTTCGGAGGGCCGTGCCGGCCGAGGGGCGGCTCCTCCGTCGGGACTACAGGAGGTCGCACCGCCCATCGCAGTCCTCGGCAGACGTCGGAATTATTCCAAGTCCCGCCGCATTAGGGTTGGTTAACGACTTGTCCCGGCCGGGCTGGTTAACGATTTGTCTCGCCGGCGTTGGTTAACGATTTGTCTCGCCGACGTTGGTTAACGATTTGCCAGGGCCCGGTCGGGCAAACCGATTGCCCGCCCGGGGATTGGGTTCGGGCCAGGTTTAGGGTTAGGGTTAGGGCCAGGGCTAGGGTTAGGGCTGGGGTTAGGTCTAGGGTTAGGGTTAGGTTCAGGGTTAGGGCTGGGGTTAGGTTTAGGGTTAGGGCGGGGGTTAGGGTTAGCGTTAGGGTTAGGGCCTGGGTTAGGGTTACGGCTGGGGTTAGGGTTAGGGTTAGGGCTAGGGCTAGGATATGGGTTAGGGCTTGGGCTGGGGCTAGGGCTCGTGTTATGGCGCTCGGCCAAAACTACGGCTTCCGCCGAATTCAAAACCTACAAGGTCCCGCGGCGGGGAGCAGCCGGGGGACGTGTTGGGAGCGACGTTCGGACCGAGGGGCGGCACTTTCGGAGGGTGGACCGGAGGTCGGTTAACCAATCGTCACGAGCCGGGGAACGGAAGAACTGTTCGCGCCGGGCTGCTGCCTAAGTCTTTGTCCTGTTCTGCCCGTCAGCACCGGACCCGGTCGGTTACCGCAGAGCCGGCTCGGGACTGGTTAACGACTTGTCCCGGCCGGGCCGGTTAACCATTTCTCTCGCCGACGTCGGTTAACGATTTGCCTGAGCCCGGTCGGTTAACCAATTGTCACGAGCCGGCGAACGGAAGAACTGTCCGCGCCGGGCCGCTGCCTAAGTCTCTGTCCTGTTCTGCATGTCAGCACCGGACCCGGTCGGTTACCGCAGTGCCGGCTGGGGTCTGGTTAACGACTTGTCCCGGCCGGGCCGGTTAACCATTTGTCACGCCGAAGTTGGTTAACGACTTGTCCCGGCCGAGCCGGTTAACCATTTGTCTCGCCGACGTCGGTTAACGATTTGCCTGAGCCCGGTCGGTTAACCAATTGTCACCGAGCCGGCGAACGGAAGAACTGTCCGCGCCGGGCCGCTGCCCAAGTCTTTGTCCTGTTCTGCATGTCAGCACCGGACCCGGTCGGTTACCGCAGTGCCTGCTGGGGTCTGGTTAACGACTTGTCCCGGCCGGGCCGGTTAACCATTTGTCACGCCGAAGTTGGTTAACGACTTGTCCCGGCCGAGCCGGTTAACCATTTGTCTCGCCGACGTCGGTTAACGATTTGTCCCAGCCGGGCCGGTTAACCAATTGTCACGAGCCGGCGCGAACGGAAGAACTGTCCGCGCCGGGCCGCTGCCTAAGTCTTTGTCCTGTTCTGCATGTCAGCACCGGTCCCGGTCGGTCACCGCAGTGCCGGCTCGGGTCTGGTTAACGACTTGTCCCGGCCGGGCCGGTTAACCATTTGTCTCGCCGAAGTCGGTTAACGATTTGCCTGAGCCCGGTCGGTTAACCAATTGTCACCGAGCCGGCGAACGGAAGAACTGTCCGCGCCGGGCCGCTGCCCAAGTCTCTGTCCTGTTCTGCATGTCAGCACCGGACCCGGTCGGTTACCGCAGTGCCGGCTGGGGTCTGGTTAACGACTTGTCCCGGCCTGGCCGGTTAACCATTTGTCACGCCGAAGTTGGTTAACGACTTGTCCCGGCCGAGCCGGTTAACCATTTGTCTCGCCGACGTCGGTTAACGATTTGCCTGAGCCCGGTCGGTTAACCAATTGTCACCGAGCCGGCGAACGGAAGAACTGTCCGCGCCGGGCCGCTGCCCAAGTCTTTGTCCTGTTCTGCATGTCAGCACCGGACCCGGTCGGTTACCGCAGTGCCTGCTGGGGTCTGGTTAACGACTTGTCCCGGCCGGGCCGGTTAACCATTTGTCACGCCGAAGTTGGTTAACGACTTGTCCCGGCCGAGCCGGTTAACCATTTGTCTCGCCGACGTCGGTTAACGATTTGCCTGAGCCCGGTCGGTTAACCAATTGTCACCGAGCCGGCGAACGGAAGAACTGTCCGCGCCGGGCCGCTGCCCAAGTCTTTGTCCTGTTCTGCATGTCAGCACCGGACCCGGTCGGTTACCGCAGTGCCTGCTGGGGTCTGGTTAACGACTTGTCCCGGCCGGGCCGGTTAACCATTTGTCACGCCGAAGTTGGTTAACGACTTGTCCCGGCCGAGCCGGTTAACCATTTGTCTCGCCGACGTCGGTTAACGATTTGCCTGAGCCCGGTCGGTTAACCAATTGTCACCGAGCCGGCGAACGGAAGAACTGTCCGCGCCGGGCCGCTGCCCAAGTCTTTGTCCTGTTCTGCATGTCAGCACCGGACCCGGTCGGTTACCGCAGTGCCTGCTGGGGTCTGGTTAACGACTTGTCCCGGCCGGGCCGGTTAACCATTTGTCACGCCGAAGTTGGTTAACGACTTGTCCCGGCCGAGCCGGTTAACCATTTGTCACGCCGACGTCGGTTAACGATTTGCCTGAGCCCGGTCGGTTAACCAATTGTCACCGAGCCGGCGAACGGAAGAACTGTCCGCGCCGGGTCGCTGCCTAAGTCTCTGTCCTGTTCTGCATGACAGCACCGGACCCGGTCGGTTACCGAAGTGCCGGCTCGGGTCTGGTTAACGACTTGTCCCGGCCGGGCCGGTTAACCATTTGTCACGCCGAAGTTGGTTAACGACTTGTCCCGGCCGAGCCGGTTAACCATTTGTCTCGCCGACGTCGGTTAACGATTTGCCTGAGCCCGGTCGGTTAACCAATTGTCACCGAGCCGGCGAACGGAAGAACTGTCCGCGCCGGGCCGCTGCCCAAGTCTTTGTCCTGTTCTGCATGTCAGCACCGGACCCGGTCTGTTACCGCAGTGCCTGCTGGGGTCTGGTTAACGACTTGTCCCGGCCCGGCCGGTTAACCATTTGTCACGCCGAAGTTGGTTAACGACTTGTCCCGGTCGGGCCGGTTAACGATCTGCCAGGGCCCGGTCGGGAACTCGATTGCCCGCCCGGGGACTGTTGTCTTGCTCCACCGCACGGCCGGGGGGGTCGGTCGGCACGGCTAACGAGCCGTCCGAGAACTGCCGGTTAACCAGTTGCCCGGTGGCAATTCGTTAACTGAGTCCGCTCCGGAAGTCTGGATGCGGGTCGGATTTGAGGGTCGTAGCCGGGCAGGAGTTCCAGAGGCTCGGCAGCCGGGGTCAGATACGGCCGCCCCTTTGACACATGCAATTTCTGTACGGGGGCATTGGCGGGGTTTCCGGAGATTTACGGGGAGGCGTTTTTCTCGACCACTTAGGAGTGGTCGACGGGCGTTACGGGCCTCCCCACTTCGTTAACCCGGGCCGCGCGGCGGTATTTCCGCACGCTTCCCAAGGTCGCCCGTATGGATTTTCGGACGAATTCCCAATGGCGGAAGTCAGTCAGCGGGACGTATCCGCAGGCCCAAGCCGACCGAGGGGCAGCATATACGGGCTGACTACCGGTGCTCGGGCCGCCGAATCGAAACCTTGCCCGAATGATTTTCTGACAAAGTCCCGCGGCGGGGAGACGCGAGGGGACGAATTCGGAGGGTCGTGCCGGCCGAGGGGCGGCATTTTCGGTGGGACTACCGCAGGTCCCTCCGCCAAAAATAGGGCTACGGCCCGATCGAAAATCTGACAAAGTCCCGCTGCGGTGAGCCGCGAGGGGACGTATTCGGAGGGCCGTGCCGGCCGAGG
>NW_026780401.1:12500-20000 GCF_030144855.1 Hypanus sabinus | reverse complement strand
GAGCTAGCTCGCCTCGGTCGACGGGCGGCCCTCCGCTGGTGGTGGTCCCACCGTGGACGGATGCCGCGCCTCGACCGTGGCTCCCGCCCGCCCGCCCGCCCGGGACTCCAAGTCTCGGAGTCGGGACTCTCGGGGAGCTCCGGTGGTCCGGCCGAAAGTGTCGCCGGCCGGCCGGCCGGCCGGCACAGCCCTCCGAATCGGCCCCCTTACGGACTTCCGCATCGGGGCATTTGTCCGAAATTCATTCGGCCAAGGTTCCGACTCGGCGGCCCGGGCACCGGCAGGCTGCCCGAGGAGGGCGACCCCCCGGCCGGCAGAGGCCACCGAATCGGTCCCCATGCGGACTTCCGCCAGTGGGAATCGGTGGGAAAATCCGTCCGGCCGGACGGACGGGCGAAGTCGCCGTTCGCCCGTAAATGCCGCCGCGCGGCCCGGGTTAACGAAGTGGGGAGGCCCGTACCGCCTGTCGACCACTCCTAGGTGGTCGAGAAAAACGCCTCCCCATATATCTCCGGGAACCCCGCCAATGCCCCCGTACAGAAATTGCATGTGTCAAAGGGGCGGCCGAATCTGACCCCGGCGGCCGGGTCTCTGGAACTCCGGGCCGGCAGCGGCCGGCAAATCCGTCCCGCATCGGGACTTCCGAAGCAGAGTCGGTTAACGAATTGCACGCGGGTAAATGGTTAACCGCAGCCCGGGTCCGGACACCTGGCTCCCACACGACCCGTCTTTGGGGGAGGTGGGTGGGTGGGTGGGCCAGCTACAGCAGCCTCGCGAGGGCTTGGCTGTGGGCTCCCCGGTTGCCGAGCTGCAGTGTGCCGGCACAGACGAGCGCGTTGGCTGGCTGGCTGGCTGGCTGGGTCAGCGTCTTCGCCGGTATTCGCAGAAGGTGCTAGCAGGTCCAGGGGCGAATTAGCCGCGCGCCGCTGCGGGACCGACGTACGCCCAGTTACAAAGACTGGGCGTTTTAGGGTGAGGGTGAGGGTTAGGGTTAGTTAGGGCTAGTGTTAGGGTTAGGGCTGGCGTCAGGGTTAGGGTTAGGGTTAGTGGCAGGGTTAGGGTTAAGGTTTGGCTTGTGCTCCTGGCAGGTCCCCGCGCGCCATAGCTCGGCGGGCTGCCGCGAGGGGGCGTCTTCGGAGGGCCGTGCCGGCCGAGGGGCGGCTCCTCCGTCGGGACTACAGGAGGTCGCACCGCCCGTCGCAGTCCTCGGCAGACGTCGGAATTATTCCAAGTCCCGCCGCATTAGGGTTGGTTAACGACTTGTCCCGGCCGGGCTGGTTAACGACTTGTCTCGCCGACGTTGGTTAACGACTTGTCCCGGCAGGGCTGGTTAACGACTTGTCTCGCCGACGTTGGTTAACGATTTGCCAGGGCCCGGTCGGGCAACCCGATTGCCCGCCCGGGGATTGGGTTCGGGCTAGGGTTAGGGTTAGGGTTAGGGTTAGGGTTAGGGTTAGGGTTAGGGTTAGGGTTAGGGTTAGGGTTAGGGTTAGGGTTAGGGTTAGGGTTAGGGTTAGGGTTAGGGTTAGGGTTGGGGCTAGGGTTAGGGTTAGGGTCAGGGTTGGGGCTGGGGCTAGGGTTAGGGTTAGGGTCAGGGTTGGGGCTAGGGTTAGGGTTAGGGTTGGGGTTAGCTTTAGGGTTAGGGCTGGGGTTAGGGTTAGGGTTGGGGTTAGGGTTAGGGTTGGGGCTAGGGTCAGGGCTAGGGCTAGGATATGGGTTGGGGCTTGGGCTGGGGCTAGGGCTCGTGCTATGGCCAGGGTTAGTTTTAAGGTTTGGGTTGTGCTCCTGGCAGGTCCGCACGCGTCATACCTCGGCTGGCTTGCCGCGAGGGGACGTCTTCCGAGGGTCGTGCCGGCCGAGGGGCGGCTCCTCCGTCGGGACTACAGGAGGTCGCACCGCCCATCGCAGTCCTCGGCAGACGTCGAAATTATTCCAAGTCCCGCCGCATTAGGGTTGGTTAACGACTTGTCCCGGCCGGGCTGGTTAACGACTTGTCTCGCCGACGTTGGTTAACGACTTGTCCCGGCCGGGCTGGTTAACGACTTGTCTCGCCGACGTTGGTTAACGATTTGCCAGGGCCCGGTCGGGCAACCCGATTGCCCGCCCGGGGATTGGGTTCGGGCTAGGGTTAGGGTTAGGGTTAGGGTTAGGGTTAGGGTTAGGGTTAGGGTCAGGGTTAGGGTTAGGGTCGGGGTTGGGGTTAGGGCTCGGGTTAGGGCGGGGGTTAGGCTTAGAGCTGGGGTTAGGATTAGGGTTAGCGTTAGGGTTAGGGCTGGGGTTAGGGTTAGCGTTAGGGTTGGGGCTAGGGTCAGGGCTAGGGCTAGGATATGGGTTGGGGCTTGGGCTGGGGCTAGGGTTAGGGTTAGGGTTAGGGTTGGGGTTGGGGTTAGGGTTAGGGTTAGCGTTCGGGTTGGGGCTAGGGCTCGGGTGAGGGCGGGGGTTAGCTTTAGGGTTAGGGCTGGGGTTAGGGCTAGGGTTGGGGTTGGTGTTAGGGTTAGGGTTAGCGTTCGGGTTGGGGCTAGGGCTCGGGTTAGGGCGGGGGTTAGCTTTAGGGTTAGGGCTGGGGTTAGGGCTAGGGCTGGGTCTAGGGTCAGGGCTAGGCCTAGGATATGGGTTGGGGCTTGGGCTGGGGCTAGGGCTCGTGCTATAGCCAGGGTTAGTTTTAAGGTTTGGGTTGTGCTCCTGGCAGGTCCGCACGCGTCATACCTCGGCGGGTGGCCGCGAGGGGACGTCTTCGGAGGGCCGTGCCGGCCGAGGGGCGGCTCCTCCGTCGGGACTACAGGAGATCGCACCGCCCATCGCAGTCCTCGGCAGACGTCGAAATTATTCCAAGTCCCGCCGCATTAGGGTTGGTTAACGACTTGTCCCGGCCGGGCTGGTTAACGACTTGTCTCGCCGACGTTGGTTAACGACTTGTCCCGGCCGGGCTGGTTAACGACTTGTCTCGCCGACGTTGGTTAACGATTTGTCTCGCCGACGTTGGTTAACGACTTGTCCCGGCCGGGCTGGTTAACGACTTGTCTCGCCGACGTTGGTTAACGATTTGTCTCGCCGACGTTGGTTAACGACTTGTCCCGGCCGGGCTGGTTAACGACTTGTCTCGCCGACGTTGGTTAACGATTTGCCAGGGCCCGGGCGGGCAACCCGATTGCCCGCCCGGGGATTGGGTTCGGGCTAGGGTTAGGGTTAGGGTTAGGGTTGTGGTTGGGGTTAGGGCTCGGGTTAGGGCGGGGCTTAGGCTTAGAGCTGGGGTTAGGATTAGGGTTAGGGCTGGGGTTAGGGTGAGCGTTAGGGTTGGGGCTAGGGTTAGGGTTAGGGTTGGGGTTAGCTTTAGGGTTAGGGCTGGGGTTAGGGTTAGGGTTAGGGTTCGGGCTAGGGTCAGGGCTAGGGCTAGGATATGGGTTGGGGCTTGGGCTGGGGCTAGGGTTAGGGTTAGGGTTAGGGTTGGGGTTGGGGTTAGGGTTAGGGTTAGCGTTCGGGTTGGGGCTAGGGCTCGGGTTAGGGCGGGGGTTAGCTTTAGGGTTAGGGCTGGGGTTAGGGCTAGGGTTGGGGCTAGGGTCAGGGCTAGGCCTAGGATATGGGTTGGGGCTTGGGCTGGGGCTAGGGCTCGTGCTATGGCCAGGGTTAGTTTTAAGGTTTGGGTTGTGCTCCTGGCAGGTCCGCACGCGTCATACCTCGGCGGGTGGCCGCGAGGGGACGTCTTCGGAGGGCCGTGCCGGCCGAGGGGCGGCTCCTCCGTCGGGACTACAGGAGGTCGCACCGCCCATCGCAGTCCTCGGCAGACGTCGGAATTATTCCAAGTCCCGCCGCATTAGGGTTGGTTAACGACTTGTCCCGGCCGGGCTGGTTAACGATTTGTCTCGCCGGCGTTGGTTAACGATTTGTCTCGCCGACGTTGGTTAACGATTTGCCAGGGCCCGGTCGGGCAAACCGATTGCCCGCCCGGGGATTGGGTTCGGGCCAGGTTTAGGGTTAGGGTTAGGGCCAGGGCTAGGGTTAGGGCTGGGGTTAGGTCTAGGGTTAGGGTTAGGTTCAGGGTTAGGGCTGGGGTTAGGTTTAGGGTTAGGGCGGGGGTTAGGGTTAGCGTTAGGGTTAGGGCCTGGGTTAGGGTTACGGCTGGGGTTAGGGTTAGGGTTAGGGCTAGGGCTAGGATATGGGTTAGGGCTTGGGCTGGGGCTAGGGCTCGTGTTATGGCGCTCGGCCAAAACTACGGCTTCCGCCGAATTCAAAACCTACAAGGTCCCGCGGCGGGGAGCAGCCGGGGGACGTGTTGGGAGCGACGTTCGGACCGAGGGGCGGCACTTTCGGAGGGTGGACCGGAGGTCGGTTAACCAATCGTCACGAGCCGGGGAACGGAAGAACTGTTCGCGCCGGGCTGCTGCCTAAGTCTTTGTCCTGTTCTGCCCGTCAGCACCGGACCCGGTCGGTTACCGCAGAGCCGGCTCGGGACTGGTTAACGACTTGTCCCGGCCGGGCCGGTTAACCATTTCTCTCGCCGACGTCGGTTAACGATTTGCCTGAGCCCGGTCGGTTAACCAATTGTCACGAGCCGGCGAACGGAAGAACTGTCCGCGCCGGGCCGCTGCCTAAGTCTCTGTCCTGTTCTGCATGTCAGCACCGGACCCGGTCGGTTACCGCAGTGCCGGCTGGGGTCTGGTTAACGACTTGTCCCGGCCGGGCCGGTTAACCATTTGTCACGCCGAAGTTGGTTAACGACTTGTCCCGGCCGAGCCGGTTAACCATTTGTCTCGCCGACGTCGGTTAACGATTTGCCTGAGCCCGGTCGGTTAACCAATTGTCACCGAGCCGGCGAACGGAAGAACTGTCCGCGCCGGGCCGCTGCCCAAGTCTTTGTCCTGTTCTGCATGTCAGCACCGGACCCGGTCGGTTACCGCAGTGCCTGCTGGGGTCTGGTTAACGACTTGTCCCGGCCGGGCCGGTTAACCATTTGTCACGCCGAAGTTGGTTAACGACTTGTCCCGGCCGAGCCGGTTAACCATTTGTCTCGCCGACGTCGGTTAACGATTTGTCCCAGCCGGGCCGGTTAACCAATTGTCACGAGCCGGCGCGAACGGAAGAACTGTCCGCGCCGGGCCGCTGCCTAAGTCTTTGTCCTGTTCTGCATGTCAGCACCGGTCCCGGTCGGTCACCGCAGTGCCGGCTCGGGTCTGGTTAACGACTTGTCCCGGCCGGGCCGGTTAACCATTTGTCTCGCCGAAGTCGGTTAACGATTTGCCTGAGCCCGGTCGGTTAACCAATTGTCACCGAGCCGGCGAACGGAAGAACTGTCCGCGCCGGGCCGCTGCCCAAGTCTCTGTCCTGTTCTGCATGTCAGCACCGGACCCGGTCGGTTACCGCAGTGCCGGCTGGGGTCTGGTTAACGACTTGTCCCGGCCTGGCCGGTTAACCATTTGTCACGCCGAAGTTGGTTAACGACTTGTCCCGGCCGAGCCGGTTAACCATTTGTCTCGCCGACGTCGGTTAACGATTTGCCTGAGCCCGGTCGGTTAACCAATTGTCACCGAGCCGGCGAACGGAAGAACTGTCCGCGCCGGGCCGCTGCCCAAGTCTTTGTCCTGTTCTGCATGTCAGCACCGGACCCGGTCGGTTACCGCAGTGCCTGCTGGGGTCTGGTTAACGACTTGTCCCGGCCGGGCCGGTTAACCATTTGTCACGCCGAAGTTGGTTAACGACTTGTCCCGGCCGAGCCGGTTAACCATTTGTCTCGCCGACGTCGGTTAACGATTTGCCTGAGCCCGGTCGGTTAACCAATTGTCACCGAGCCGGCGAACGGAAGAACTGTCCGCGCCGGGCCGCTGCCCAAGTCTTTGTCCTGTTCTGCATGTCAGCACCGGACCCGGTCGGTTACCGCAGTGCCTGCTGGGGTCTGGTTAACGACTTGTCCCGGCCGGGCCGGTTAACCATTTGTCACGCCGAAGTTGGTTAACGACTTGTCCCGGCCGAGCCGGTTAACCATTTGTCTCGCCGACGTCGGTTAACGATTTGCCTGAGCCCGGTCGGTTAACCAATTGTCACCGAGCCGGCGAACGGAAGAACTGTCCGCGCCGGGCCGCTGCCCAAGTCTTTGTCCTGTTCTGCATGTCAGCACCGGACCCGGTCGGTTACCGCAGTGCCTGCTGGGGTCTGGTTAACGACTTGTCCCGGCCGGGCCGGTTAACCATTTGTCACGCCGAAGTTGGTTAACGACTTGTCCCGGCCGAGCCGGTTAACCATTTGTCACGCCGACGTCGGTTAACGATTTGCCTGAGCCCGGTCGGTTAACCAATTGTCACCGAGCCGGCGAACGGAAGAACTGTCCGCGCCGGGTCGCTGCCTAAGTCTCTGTCCTGTTCTGCATGACAGCACCGGACCCGGTCGGTTACCGAAGTGCCGGCTCGGGTCTGGTTAACGACTTGTCCCGGCCGGGCCGGTTAACCATTTGTCACGCCGAAGTTGGTTAACGACTTGTCCCGGCCGAGCCGGTTAACCATTTGTCTCGCCGACGTCGGTTAACGATTTGCCTGAGCCCGGTCGGTTAACCAATTGTCACCGAGCCGGCGAACGGAAGAACTGTCCGCGCCGGGCCGCTGCCCAAGTCTTTGTCCTGTTCTGCATGTCAGCACCGGACCCGGTCTGTTACCGCAGTGCCTGCTGGGGTCTGGTTAACGACTTGTCCCGGCCCGGCCGGTTAACCATTTGTCACGCCGAAGTTGGTTAACGACTTGTCCCGGTCGGGCCGGTTAACGATCTGCCAGGGCCCGGTCGGGAACTCGATTGCCCGCCCGGGGACTGTTGTCTTGCTCCACCGCACGGCCGGGGGGGTCGGTCGGCACGGCTAACGAGCCGTCCGAGAACTGCCGGTTAACCAGTTGCCCGGTGGCAATTCGTTAACTGAGTCCGCTCCGGAAGTCTGGATGCGGGTCGGATTTGAGGGTCGTAGCCGGGCAGGAGTTCCAGAGGCTCGGCAGCCGGGGTCAGATACGGCCGCCCCTTTGACACATGCAATTTCTGTACGGGGGCATTGGCGGGGTTTCCGGAGATTTACGGGGAGGCGTTTTTCTCGACCACTTAGGAGTGGTCGACGGGCGTTACGGGCCTCCCCACTTCGTTAACCCGGGCCGCGCGGCGGTATTTCCGCACGCTTCCCAAGGTCGCCCGTATGGATTTTCGGACGAATTCCCAATGGCGGAAGTCAGTCAGCGGGACGT
Organism: Hypanus sabinus; assembly: GCF_030144855.1. Classification (NCBI taxonomy): domain Eukaryota; kingdom Metazoa; phylum Chordata; class Chondrichthyes; order Myliobatiformes; family Dasyatidae; genus Hypanus; species Hypanus sabinus. The sequence goes on along the minus strand of NW_026780401.1, from coordinate 12,792 downwards.
ATCCGCAGGCCCAAGCCGACCGAGGGGCAGCATATACGGGCTGACTACCGGTGCTCGGGCCGCCGAATCGAAACCTTGCCCGAATGATTTTCTGACAAAGTCCCGCGGCGGGGAGACGCGAGGGGACGAATTCGGAGGGTCGTGCCGGCCGAGGGGCGGCATTTTCGGTGGGACTACCGCAGGTCCCTCCGCCAAAAATAGGGCTACGGCCCGATCGAAAATCTGACAAAGTCCCGCTGCGGTGAGCCGCGAGGGGACGTATTCGGAGGGCCGTGCCGGCCGAGGGGCGGCA
>NW_026780400.1:0-37583 GCF_030144855.1 Hypanus sabinus | reverse complement strand
TGTACAGATCTCCACCTGAGAGAGGGGGACTGAGAGACACCGGTCAGTGTACAGATCTCCCTCTGAGAGAGAGGGACTGAGAGACACCGGTCAGTGTACAGATCTCCCCCTGAGAGAGAGGGACTGAGACACACCGGTCATTGTACAGATCTCCCTCTGAGAGAGAGGGACTGAGAGACACCTGTCAGTGTACAGATCTCCCCCTGAGAGAGAGGGACTGAGAGACACCGGTCAGTGTACAGATCTCCCCCTGAGAGAGAGAGTCTGAGAGACACCGGTCAGTGTACAGATCTCCCTCTGAGAGAGAGGGACTGAGAGACACCGGTCAGTGTACAGATCTCCCTCTGAGAGAGAGGGACTGAGAAACACCGGTCAGTGTACAGATCTCCCCCTGAGAGAGACTGAATGAGAGACACCGGTCAGTGTACAGATCTCCCCCTGAGAGAGAGGGACTGAGAGACACCGGTCAGTGTACAGATCTCCCCCTGAGAGAGAGAGACTGAGAGACACCGGTCAGTGTACAGATCTCCCTCTGAGAGAGAGGGACTGAGAGACACCGGTCTGTGTACAGATCTCCCTCTGAGAGAGAGGGACTGAGAGACACCGGTCAGTGTACAGATCTCCCCCTGAGAGAGAGGGACTGAGAGACACAGGTCAGTGTACAGATCTCCTGCTGAGAGAGAGGGACTGAGAGACACCGGTCAGTGTACAGATCACCCCCTGAGAGAGACGGACTGAGAGACACCGGGCAGTGTAAAGATCTCCTCCTGAGAGAGAGGGACTGAGAGACACCGGTCAGTGTACAGATCTCCCCCTGAGAGAGACGGACTGAGAGACACCGGGCAGTGTAAAGATCTCCTCCTGAGAGAGAGGGACTGAGAGACACCGGTCAGTGTACAGATCTCCCCCTGAGAGAGACGGACTGAGAGACACCGGTCAGTGTACAGATCTCCCCCTGAGAGAGAGGGACTGAGAGACACAGGTCAGTGTACAGATCTCCCCCTGAGAGAGACGGACTGAGAGACACCGGGCAGTGTAAAGATCTCCTCCTGAGAGAGAGGGACTGAGAGACACCGGTCAGTGTACACATCTCCCCCTGAGAGAGAGGGACTGAGAGACACCGGTCAGTGTACAGATCTCCCTCTGAGAGAGAGGGACTGAGAGACACCGGTCAGTGTACAGATCTCCCCCTGAGAGAGACGGACTGAGAGACACCGGGCAGTGTACACATCTCCCCCTGAGAGAGAGGGACTGAGAGACACCGGTCAGTGTACAGATCTCACCCTGAGAGAGAGGGACTGAGAGACACCGGTCAGTGTACAGATCTCCCCCTGAGAGAGAGGGACTGAGAGACACCGGTCAGTGTACAGATCTCCCCCTGAGAGAGAGGGACTGAGGAACAGCGGTCAGTGTACAGATCACCACCAGAGAGAGAGGGACAGAGAGACACCGGTCAGTGTACAGATCTCCCCCTGAGAGAGAGGGACTGAGAGACACCGGTCAGTGTACAGATCTCCCCCTGAGAGAGAGGGACTGAGAGACACCGGTCAGTGTACAGATCTCCCCCTGAGAGAGAGGGACTGAGAGACACCGGTCAGTGTACAGATCTCCCTCTGAGAGAGAGGGACTGAGAGACACCGGTCAGTGTACAGATCTCCCCCTGAGAGAGAGGGACTGAGACACACCGGTCAGTGTACAGATCTCCCCCTGAGAGAGAGGGACTGAGAGACAACGGTCAGTGTACAGATCTCCCCCTGAGAGAGAGGGACTGAGAGACACCGATCAGTGTACAGATCTCCCCCTGAGAGAGAGGGACTGAGAGACACCGGTCAGTGTACAGATCACCACCAGAGAGAGAGGGACTGAGAGACACCGGTCAGTGTACAGATCTCCCCCTGAGAGAGAGAGCCTGAGAGACACCGGTCAGTGTACAGATCTCCACCAGAGAGAGAGGGACTGAGAGACACCGGTCAGTGTACAGATCTCCCTCTGAGAGGAGGGACTGAGAGACACCGGTCAGTGTACAGATCTCCCCCTGAGAGAGAGGGACTGAGACTCACCGGTCAGTGTACAGATCTCCCCCTGAGAGAGAGGGACTGAGAGACACCGGTCAGTGTACAGATCTCCCCCTGAGAGAGACGGACTGAGAGACACCGGTCAGTGTAAAGATCTCCTCCTGAGAGAGAGGGACTGAGAGACACCGGTCAGTGTACACATCTCCCCCTGAGAGAGAGGGACTGAGAGACACCGGTCAGTGTACAGATCTCCCCCCGAGAGAGAGGGACTGAGAGACACCGGTCAGTGTACAGATCTCTCCCTGAGAGAGAGGGACTGAGACACACCGGTCAGTGTACAGATCTCCCCCTGAGAGAGAGGGACTGAGAGACACCGGTTAGTGTACAGATCTCACCCTGAGAGAGAGGGACAGAGAGACACCGGTCAGTGTACAGATCTCCCCCTGAGAGAGAGGGACTGAGAGACACCGGTCAGTGTACAGATCTCCCCCTGAGAGAGAGGGACTGAGAGACACACGTCAGTGTACAGATCTCCCCCTGAGAGAGAGGGACTGAGGAACACCGGTCAGTGTACAGATCACCACCAGAGAGAGAGGGACTGAGAGACACCGGTCAGTGTACAGATCTCCCCCTGAGAGAGAGGGACTGAGAGACACCGGTCAGTGTACAGATCTCCCCCTGAGAGAGAGGGACTGAGAGACACCGGTCAGTGTACAGATCTCCCTCTGAGAGAGAGGGACTGAGAGACACCGGTCAGTGTACAGATCTCCCCCTGAGAGAGAGGGACTGAGACACACCGGTCAGTGTACAGATCTCCCCCTGAGAGAGAGGGACTGAGAGACAACGGTCAGTGTACAGATCTCCCCCTGAGAGAGAGGGACTGAGAGACACCGGTCAGTGTACAGATCTCCCCCTGAGAGAGAGGGACTGAGAGACACCGGTCAGTGTACAGATCTCCCCCTGAGAGAGAGGGACTGAGAGACACCGGTCAGTGTACAGATCTCCCCCTGAGAGAGAGGGACTGAGAGACACGGTCAGTGTACATATCTCCCCCTGAGAGAGAGGGACTGAGAGACACCGGACAGTGTACAGATCTCCACCAGAGAGAGAGGGACTGAGAGACACCAGTCAGTGTACAGATCTCCCTCTGAGTGAGAGGGACTGAGAGACACCGGTCAGTGTACAGATCTCCCCCTGAGAGAGAGGGACTGAGAGACACCGGTCAGTGTACAGATCTCCCCCTAAGAGAGAGGGACTGGGAGACACCGGTCAGTGTACAGACCACCACCAGAGAGACAGGGACTGAGAGACACCGGTCAGTGTACAGATCACCACCAGAGAGAGAGGGACTGAGAGACACCGGTCAGTGTACAGATCTCCCCCTGAGAGAGAGAGACTGAGAGACACCGGTCAGTCTACAGATCTCCCCCTGAGAGAGACTGAGAGACAATGTTCAGTATACAGATCTCCCTCTGAGAGAGAGGGACTGAGAGACACCGGTCATTGTACAGATCTCCCCCTGAGAGAGAGGGACTGAGAGACACCGGTCAGTGTACAGATCTCCCCCAGAAAGAGGGACTGATAGACACCGGTCAGTGTACAGATCTCCCTCTGAGAGAGAGGGACTGAGAGACACCGGACAGTGTACAGATCTCCCTCTGAGAGAGAGGGACTGAGAGACACAGGTCAGTGTACAGATCTCCCCCGACGAGAGGAACTGAGAGACACCGGTCAGTGTACAGATCTCCCCCTGAGAGAGAAGGACTGAGAAACACCGGTCAGTGAACAGATCTCCCGCTGAGAGAGAGGGAGTGAGAGACACCGGTCAGTGTACAGATCTCCCCCTGAGAGAGAGGGACTGAGAGACACCGGTCAGTGTACAGATCTCCCCCTGAGAGAGAGGGACTGAGAGACACCGGTCAGTGTACAGATCTCCCCCTGAGAGAGAGGGACTGAGAGACACCGGTCAGTGTACAGATCTCCCCCTCAGAGAGAGGGACTGAGAGACACCGGTCAGTGTACAGATCTCCCTCTGAGAGAGAGGGACTGAGAGACACCCGTCAGTGAACAGATCTCCCCCTGAGAGAGAGGGACTGAGGGACACCGGTCAGTGTACAGATCTCCCCCGGCGAGAGGCACTGAGAGACACCGGTCAGTGTACAGATCTCCCCTGAGAGAGAGAGACTGAGAGACACCGGTCAGTGTACAGATCTCCCCCTGAGAGAGAGGGACTGAGAGACACCGGTCAGTGTACTGGTCTCCCCCTGAGAGAGAGGGACTGAGAGACACCGGTCAGTGTACAGATCTCCCCCTGAGAGAGAGGGACTGAGAGACACCGGTCAGTGTACAGATCTCCACCTGAGAGAGAGGGACTGAGAGACACCGGTCAGTGTACAGATCTCCCCCTGAGAGAGACGGACTGAGAGACACCGGTCAGTGTAAAGATATCCTCCTGAGAGAGAGGGACTGAGAGACACCGGTCAGTGTACAGATCTCACCCTGAGAGAGAGGGACTGAGAGACACCGGTCAGTGTACAGATCTCCCTCTGAGAGAGAGGGACTGAGAGACACCGGTCAGTGTACAGATCTCTCCCTGAGAGAGAGGGACTGAGACACACCGGTCAGTGTACAGATCTCCCCCTGAGAGAGAGGGACTGAGAGACACCGGTCAGTGTACAGATCTCCCCCTGAGAGAGAGGGACTGAGAGACACCGGTCAGTGTACAGATCTCCCTCTGAGAGAGAGGGACTGAGAGACACCGGTCAGTGTACAGATCTCCCCCTGAGAGAGAGGGACTGAGACACACCGGTCAGTGTACAGATCTCCCCCTGAGAGAGAGGGACTGAGAGACAACGGTCAGTGTACAGATCTCCCCCTGAGAGAGTGGGACTGAGAGACACCGGTCAGTGTACAGATCTCCCCCTGAGAGAGAGGGACTGAGAGACACCGGTCAGTGTACAGATCTCCCTCTGAGAGAGAGGGACTGAGAGACACCGGTCAGTGTACAGATCTCCCCCTGAGAGAGAGGGACTGAGAGACACCGGTCAGTGTACAGATCTCCCCCTGAGAGAGAGGGACTGAGAGACACCGGTCAGTGTACAGATCTCCCCCTGAGAGAGAGGGACTGAGAGACACCGGTCAGGGTACAGATCTCCCCCTGAGAGAGAGGGACTGAGAGACACCGGTCATTGTACAGATCACCACCAGAGAGAGAGGGACTGAGAGACACCGGTCAGTGTACAGATCTCCCCCTGAGAGAGAGAGCCTGAGAGACACCGGTCAGTGTACAGATCTCCCCCTGAGAGAGAGGGACTGAGAGACACGGTCAGTGTACATATCTCCCCCTGAGAGAGACGGACTGAGAGACACCGGACAGTGTACAGATCTCCACCAGAGAGAGAGGGACTGAGAGACACCGGTCAGTGTACAGATCTCCCCCTGAGAGAGAGGGACTGAGACACACCGGTCAGTGTACAGATCTCCCCCTCAGAGAGAGGGTCTGAGAGACACCGGTCATTGTACAGATCTCCCCCTAAGAGAGAGGGACGGAGACACCGGTCAGTGTACAGATCTCCCTCTGAGAGAGAGGGACTGAGAGACACCGGTCAGTGTACAGATCTCCCCCTGAGAGAGAGAGACTGAGAGACACCGGTCAGTGTACAGATCTCCCTCTGAGAGAGAGGGACTGAGAGACACCGGTCATTGTACAGATCTCCCCCTGAGAGAGAGGGACTGAGAGACACCGGTCAGTGGACAGATCTCCCCCTGAGAGAGAGGGACTGAGGGACACCGGTCATTGTACAGATCTCCCCCTGAGAGAGAGGGACTGAGAGAGACCGGTCAGTGTACAGATCTCCCTCTGAGAGAGAGGGACTGAGAAACACCGGTCAGTGTACAGATCTCCCTCTGAGAGAGAGGGACTTAGAGACACCGGTCAGTGTACAGATGTCCCCCGGCGAGAGGCACTGAGAGACACCGGTCAGTGTACAGATCTCCCCCAGAAAGAGGGACTGAGAGACACCGGTCAGTGTACAGATCTCCCCCTGAGAGTGAGGGACTGAGAGACACCGGTCAGTCTACAGATCTCCACCTGAGAGAGAGGGACTGAGAGACACCGGTCAGTGTACAGATCTCCACCTGAGAGAGAGGGTCTGAGACACACCGGTCAGGGTACAGATCTCCCCCTGAGAGAGAGGGACTGAGAGACACCGGTCAGTGTACAGATCTCCCCCTGAAAGAGGGACTGAGAGACACGGGTCAGTGTACAGATCTCCCCCTGAGAGAGAGGGACTGAGAGACACCGGTCAGTGTACATATCTCCCCTGAGAGAGAGGGACTGAGAGACACCGGTCAGTGTACAGATCTCCCCCTGAGAGAGAGGGACTGAGAGACACCGGTCAGTGTGCAGATCTCCCCCTGAGAGAGAGGGACTGAGAGACACCGGTCACTGTACAGATCTCCCCCCGAGAGAGAGGGACTGAGAGACACCGCTCAGTATACAGATCTCCCCCTGAGAGAGAGGGACTGAGAGACACCGGTCAGTGTACAGATCTCCCCTTGAGAGAGAGGGACTGAGAGACACCGGTCAGTGTACAGATCTCCCCCAGAAAGAGGGACTGAGAGACACCAGTCAGTGTACAGATCTCCCTCTGAGTGAGAGGGACTGAGAGACACCGGTCAGTGTACAGATCTCCCTCTGAGAGAGAGGGACTGAGAGACACCGGTCAGTGTACAGATCTCCCCCTGAGAGAGAGGGACTGAGAGACACCGGTCAGTGTACAGATCTCCCCCTGAGAGTGAGGGTCTGAGAGACACCGGTCAGTGTACAGATCTCCCCCAGAGAGAGAGGGACTGAGAAACACCGGTCAGTGAACAGATCTCCCCCTGAGAGAGAGGAACCGAGAAACACCGGTCAGTGTACAGATCACCACCAGAGAGAGAGGGACTGAGAGACACCGGTCAGTGTACAGATCTCCCCCTGAGAGAGAGTGACTGAGAAACACCGGTCAGTGTACAGATCACCACCAGCGAGAGAGGGACTGAGAGACACCGGTCAGTGTACAGATCTCCCCCTGAGAGAGAGGGACTGAGAGACAACGGTCAGTGTACAGATCTCCCCCTGAGAGAGAGGGACTGAGAGACACAGGTCAGTGTACAGATCTCCCCTGAGAGAGAGGGACTGAGAGCCATCGGTCAGTGTACAGATCACCACCAGAGAGAGAGGGACTGAGAGACACCGGTCAGTGTACAGATCTCCCCCTGAGAGAGAGAGCCTGAGAGACACCGGTCAGTGTACAGATCTCCCCCTGAGAGAGAGGGACTGAGAGACACGGTCAGTGTACATATCTCCCCCTGAGAGAGACGGACTGAGAGACACCGGACAGTGTACAGATCTCCACCAGAGAGAGAGGGACTGAGAGACACCGGTCAGTGTACAGATCTCCCCCTGAGAGAGAGGGACTGAGACACACCGGTCAGTGTACAGATCTCCCCCTCAGAGAGAGGGTCTGAGAGACACCGGTCATTGTACAGATCTCCCCCTAAGAGAGAGGGACGGAGGCACCGGTCAGTGTACAGATCTCCCTCTGAGAGAGAGGGACTGAGAGACACCGGTCAGTGTACAGATCTCCCCCTGAGAGAGAGAGACTGAGAGACACCGGTCAGTGTACAGATCTCCCTCTGAGAGAGAGGGACTGAGAGACACCGGTCATTGTACAGATCTCCCCCTGAGAGAGAGGGACTGAGAGACACCGGTCAGTGGACAGATCTCCCCCTGAGAGAGAGGGACTGAGGGACACCGGTCATTGTACTGATCTCCCCCTGAGAGAGAGGGACTGAGAGAGACCGGTCAGTGTACAGATCTCCCCCAGAAAGAGGGACTGATAGACACCGGTCAGTGTACAGATCTCCCTCTGAGAGAGAGGGACTGAGAAACACCGGTCAGTGTACAGATCTCCCTCTGAGAGAGAGGGACTTAGAGACACCGGTCAGTGTACAGATGTCCCCCGGCGAGAGGCACTGAGAGACACCGGTCAGTGAACAGATCTCCCCCTGAGAGAGAGGGTCTGAGAGACATCGGTCAGTGTACAGATCTCCCGCTGAGAGAGAGGGTCTGAGAGACATCGGTCAGTGTACAGATCACCACCAGAGAGAGAGGGACTGAGAGACACCGGTCAGTGTACAGATCTCCCCCTGAGAGAGAGGGACTGAGAGACACCGGTCATTGTACAGATCTCCCCCTAAGAGAGAGGGACGGAGACACCGGTCAGTGTACAGATCTCCCTCTGAGAGAGAGGGACTGAGAGACACCGGTCAGTGTACAGATCTCCCCCTGAGAGAGAGAGACTGAGAGACACCGGTCAGTGTACAGATCTCCCTCTGAGAGAGAGGGACTGAGAGACACCGGTCATTGTACAGATCTCCCCCTGAGAGAGAGGGACTGAGAGACACCGGTCAGTGGACAGATCTCCCCCTGAGAGAGAGGGACTGAGGGACACCGGTCATTGTACAGATCTCCCCCTGAGAGAGAGGGACTGAGAGAGACCGGTCAGTGTACAGATCTCCCTCTGAGAGAGAGGGACTGAGAAACACCGGTCAGTGTACAGATCTCCCTCTGAGAGAGAGGGACTTAGAGACACCGGTCAGTGTACAGATGTCCCCCGGCGAGAGGCACTGAGAGACACCGGTCAGTGTACAGATCTCCCCCAGAAAGAGGGACTGAGAGACACCGGTCAGTGTACAGATCTCCCCCTGAGAGTGAGGGACTGAGAGACACCGGTCAGTGTACAGATCTCCACCTGAGAGAGAGGGTCTGAGAGACACCGGTCAGTGTACAGATCTCCCGCTGAGAGAGAGGGACTGAGAGACACCGGTCAGTGTACAGATCTCCCCCTGAGAGAGAGGGACTGAGAGACACCGGTCAGTGTACAGATCTCCCCCTGAAAGAGGGACTGAGAGACACGGGTCAGTGTACAGATCTCCCCCTGAGAGAGAGGGACTGAGAGACACCGGTCAGTGTACATATCTCCCCTGAGAGAGAGGGACTGAGAGACACCGGTCAGTGTACAGATCTCCCCCTGAGAGAGAGGGACTGAGAGACACCGGTCAGTGTGCAGATCTCCCCCTGAGAGAGAGGGACTGAGAGACACCGGTCACTGTACAGATCTCCCCCCGAGAGAGAGGGACTGAGAGACACCGCTCAGTATACAGATCTCCCCCTGAGAGAGAGGGACTGAGAGACACCGGTCAGTGTACAGATCTCCCCTTGAGAGAGAGGGACTGAGAGACACCGGTCAGTGTACAGATCTCCCCCTGAGAGAGAGGGACTGAGAGACACCGGTCAGTGTACAGATCTCCCCCAGAAAGAGGGACTGAGAGACACCAGTCAGTGTACAGATCTCCCTCTGAGTGAGAGGGACTGAGAGACACCGGTCAGTGTACAGATCTCCCTCTGAGAGAGAGGGACTGAGAGACACCGGTCAGTGTACAGATCTCCCCCTGAGAGAGAGGGACTGAGAGACACCGGTCAGTGTACAGATCTCCCCCTGAGAGTGAGGGTCTGAGAGACACCGGTCAGTGTACAGATCTCCCCCTGAGAGAGAGGGACTGAGAGACACCGGTCAGTGTACAGATCTCCCCCTGAGAGAGAGGGACTGAGAGACACCGGTCAGTGTACAGATCTCCCTCTGAGAGAGAGGGACTGAGAGACACCGGTCAGTGTACAGATCTCCCCCAGAGAGAGAGGGACTGAGAAACACCGGTCAGTGAACAGATCTCCCCCTGAGAGAGAGGAACCGAGAAACACCGGTCAGTGTACAGATCACCACCAGAGAGAGAGGGACTGAGAGACACCGGTCAGTGTACAGATCTCCCCCTGAGAGAGAGTGACTGAGAAACACCGGTCAGTGTACAGATCACCACCAGCGAGAGAGGGACTGAGAGACACCGGTCAGTGTACAGATCTCCCCCTGAGAGAGAGGGACTGAGAGACAACGGTCAGTGTACAGATCTCCCCCTGAGAGAGAGGGACTGAGAGACACAGGTCAGTGTACAGATCTCCCCCTGAGAGAGAGGGACTGAGAGCCACCGGTCAGTGTACAGATCTCCCCCTGAGAGAGAGGGACTGAGAGACACCGGTCATTGTACAGATCACCACCAGAGAGAGAGGGACTGAGAGACACCGGTCAGTGTACAGATCTCCCCCTGAGAGAGAGAGCCTGAGAGACACCGGTCAGTGTACAGATCTCCCCCTGAGAGAGAGGGACTGAGAGACACGGTCAGTGTACATATCTCCCCCTGAGAGAGACGGACTGAGAGACACCGGACAGTGTACAGATCTCCACCAGAGAGAGAGGGACTGAGAGACACCGGTCAGTGTACAGATCTCCCCCTGAGAGAGAGGGACTGAGACACACCGGTCAGTGTACAGATCTCCCCCTCAGACAGAGGGTCTGAGAGACACCGGTCATTGTACAGATCTCCCCCTAAGAGAGAGGGACGGAGACACCGGTCAGTGTACAGATCTCCCTCTGAGAGAGAGGGACTGAGAGACACCGGTCAGTGTACAGATCTCCCCCTGAGAGAGAGAGACTGAGAGACACCGGTCAGTGTACAGATCTCCCTCTGAGAGAGAGGGACTGAGAGACACCGGTCATTGTACAGATCTCCCCCTGAGAGAGAGGGACTGAGAGACACCGGTCAGTGGACAGATCTCCCCCTGAGAGAGAGGGACTGAGGGACACCGGTCATTGTACAGATCTCCCCCTGAGAGAGAGGGACTGAGAGAGACCGGTCAGTGTACAGATCTCCCCCAGAAAGAGGGACTGATAGACACCGGTCAGTGTACAGATCTCCCTCTGAGAGAGAGGGACTTAGAGACACCGGTCAGTGTACAGATGTCCCCCGGCGAGAGGCACTGAGAGACACCGGTCAGTGTACAGATGTCCCCCGGCGAGAGGCACTGAGAGACACCGGTCAGTGAACAGATCTCCCCCTGAGAGAGAGGGACTGAGAGATACCGGTCAGTGTACAGATCTCCCCCTGAGAGAGAGGGACTGAGAGACACCGGTCAGTGTACAGATCTCCCCCTGAGAGAGAGGGACTGAGAGACACCGGTCAGTGTACAGATCTCCCCCTGAGAGAGAGGGACTGAGAGACACCGGTCAGTGTACAGATCTCCCCCTGAGAGAGAGGGACTGAGAGACACCGGTCAGTGAACAGATCTCCCCCAGAGAGAGAGGGACTGAGAGACACCGGTCAGTGTACAGATCTCTCACTGAGAGAGAGGGACTGAGAGACACCGGTCAGTGTACAGATCTCCACCTGAGAGAGAGGGACTGAGAGACACCGGTCAGTGTACAGATCTCCCCCTGAGAGAGAGGGACTGAGACACACCGGTCAGTGTACAGATCTCCCCCTGAGAGAGAGGGACTGAGAGACACCGGTCAGTGTACCGATCTCCCCCTGAGAGAGAGGGACTGAGATACACCGGTCAGTGTACAGATCTCCCCCTGAGAGAGAGGGACTGAGATACACCGGTTAGTGTACAGATCTCCCCCAGAAAGAGGGACTGAGAGACACCGGTCAGTGTACAGATCTCCCCCTGAGAGAGAGGGACTGAGAGACACCGGTCAGTGTACAGATCACCCCCTGAGAGAGAGGGACTGAGAGACACCGGTTAGTGTACAGATCTCCCCCAGAAAGAGGGACTGAGAGACACCAGTCAGTGTACAGATCTCCCTCTGAGTGAGAGGGACTGAGAGACACCGGTCAGTGTACAGATCTCCCTCTGAGAGAGAGGGACTGAGAGACACCGGTCAGTGTACAGATCTCCCCCTGAGAGAGAGGGACTGAGAGACACCGGTCAGTGTACAGATCTCCCCCTGAGAGAGAGGGTCTGAGAGACACCGGTCAGTGTACAGATCTCCCCCAGAGAGAGAGGGACTGAGAAACACCGGTCAGTGAACAGATCTCCCCCTGAGAGAGAGGAACCGAGAAACACCGGTCAGTGTACAGATCACCACCAGAGAGAGAGGGACTGAGAGACACCGGTCAGTGTACAGATCTCCCCCTGAGAGAGAGTGACTGAGAAACACCGGTCAGTGTACAGATCACCACCAGCGAGAGAGGGACTGAGAGACACCGGTCAGTGTACAGATCTCCCCCTGAGAGAGAGGGACAGAGAGACACCGGTCAGTGTACAGATCTCCCCCTGAGAGAGAGGGACTGAGAAACACCGGTCAGTGTACAGATCTCCCCCTGAGAGAGAGGGACTGAGAGACACCGGTCAGTGTACAGATCTCCCCCTGAAAGAGGGACTGAGAGACACCAGTCAGTGTACAGATCTCCCTCTGAGAGAGAGGGACTGAGAGACACCGGTCAGTGTACAGATCTCCCCCTGAGAGAGAGGGACTGAGAGACACCGGTCAGTGTACAGATCTCCCCCTGAGAGAGAGGGACTGAGAGACACCTGTCAGTGTACAGATCTCCCCCTGAGAGAGAGGGACTGAGAGACACCGGTCAGTGTACAGATCTCCCCCTGAGAGAGAGGGACTGAGAGACACCGGTCAGTGTACAGATCTCCCTCTGAGAGAGAGGGACTGAGAGACACCCGTCAGTGAACAGATCTCCCGCTGAGAGAGAGGGACTGAGGGACACCGGTCAGTGTACAGATCTCCCCCGGCGAGAGGCACTGAGAGACACCGGACAGTGTACAGATCTCCCCCTGACAGAGAGGGACTGAGAGACACCGGTCAGTGTACAGATCTCCCCCTGAGAGAGAGGGACTGAGAGACACCGGTCAGTGTACAGATCTCCCCCTGAGAGAGACGGACTGAGAGACACCGGTCAGTGTAAAGATATCCTCCTGAGAGAGAGGGACTGAGAGACACCGGTCAGTGTACACATCTCCCCCTGAGAGAGAGGGACTGAGAGACACCGGTCAGTGTACAGATCTCCCTCTGAGAGAGAGGGACTGAGAGACACCGGTCAGTGTACAGATCTCTCCCTGAGAGAGAGGGACTGAGACACACCGGTCAGTGTACAGATCTCCCCCTGAGAGAGAGGGACTGAGAGACACCGGTCAGTGTACAGATCTCACCCTGAGAGAGAGGGACTGAGAGACACCGGTCAGTGTACAGATCTCACCCTGAGAGAGAGGGACTGAGAGACACCGGTCAGTGTACAGATCTCCCCCTGAGAGAGAGGGACTGAGGAACACCGGTCAGTGTACAGATCACCACCAGAGAGAGAGGGACTGAGGGACACCGGTCAGTGTACAGATCTCCCCCTGAGAGAGAGGGACTGAGAGACACCGGTCAGTGTACAGATCTCCCCCTGAGAGAGAGGGACTGAGAGACACCGGTCAGTGTACAGATCTCCCCCTGAGAGAGAGGGACTGAGAGACACCGGTCAGTGTACAGATCTCACCCTGAGAGAGAGGGACTGAGAGACACCGGTCAGTGTACAGATCTCCCCCTGAGAGAGAGGGACTGAGAGACACCGGTCAGTGTACAGATCTCCCCCTGAGAGAGAGGGACTGAGGAACAGCGGTCAGTGTACAGATCACCACCAGAGAGAGAGGGACAGAGAGACACCGGTCAGTGTACAGATCTCCCTCTGAGATAGAGGGACTGAGAGACACCGGTCAGTGTACAGATCTCCCCCTGAGAGAGAGGGACTGAGACACACCGGTCAGTGTACAGATCTCCCCCTGAGAGAGAGGGACTGAGAGACAACGGTCAGTGTACAGATCTCCCCCTGAGAGAGAGGGACTGAGAGACACCGGTCAGTGTACAGATCTCCCCCTGAGAGAGAGGGACTGAGAGACACCGGTCAGTGTACAGATCTCCCCCTGAGAGAGAGGGACTGAGAGACACCGGTCATTGTACAGATCACCACCAGAGAGAGAGGGACTGAGAGACACCGGTCAGTGTACAGATCTCCCCCTGATAGAGAGAGCCTGAGAGACACCGGTCAGTGTACAGATCTCCCCCTGAGAGAGAGGGACTGAGAGACACGGTCAGTGTACATATCTCCCCCTGAGAGAGACGGACTGAGAGACACCGGACAGTGTACAGATCTCCACCAGAGAGAGAGGGACTGAGAGACACCGGTCAGTGTACAGATCTCCCCCTGAGAGAGAGGGACTGAGACACACCGGTCAGTGTACAGATCTCCCCCTCAGAGAGAGGGTCTGAGAGACACCGGTCATTGTACAGATCTCCCCCTAAGAGAGAGGGACGGAGACACCGGTCAGTGTACAGATCTCCCTCTGAGAGAGAGGGACTGAGAGACACCGGTCAGTGTACAGATCTCCCCCTGAGAGAGAGAGACTGAGAGACACCGGTCAGTGTACAGATCTCCCTCTGAGAGAGAGGGACTGAGAGACACCGGTCATTGTACAGATCTCCCCCTGAGAGAGAGGGACTGAGAGACACCGGTCAGTGGACCGATCTCCCCCTGAGAGAGAGGGACTGAGGGACACCGGTCATTGTACAGATCTCCCCCTGAGAGAGAGGGACTGAGAGAGACCGGTCAGTGTACAGATCTCCCTCTGAGAGAGAGGGACTGAGAAACACCGGTCAGTGTACAGATCTCCCTCTGAGAGAGAGGGACTTAGAGACACCGGTCAGTGTACAGATGTCCCCCGGCGAGAGGCACTGAGAGACACCGGACAGTGTACAGATCTCCCCCTGAAAGAGGGACTGAGAGACACCAGTCAGTGTACAGATCTCCCCCTGAGAGAGAGTGACTGAGAGACACCGGTCAGTGTACAGATCTCCCCCTGAGAGAGAGGGACTGAGGAACACCGGTCATTGTACAGATCTCCCCTTGAGAGAGAGGGACTGAGAGACACCGGTCAGTGTACAGATCACCACCAGAGAGAGAGGGACTGAGAGATACCGGTCAGTGTACAGATCTCCCCCTGAGAGAGAGGGACTGAGAGACACCGGTCAGTGTACAGATCTCCCCCTGAGAGAGAGGGACTGAGAGACACCGGTCAGTGTAAAGATCTCCCCCTGAGAGAGAGGGACTGAGAGACACCGGTCAGTGTACAGATCTCCCTCTGAGAGAGAGGGACTGAGAGACACCGGACAGTGTACAGATCTCCACCAGAGAGAGAGGGACTGAGAGACACCAGTCAGTGTACTGATCTCCCTCTGAGAGAGAGGGACTGAGAGACACCGGTCATTGTACAGATCTCCCCCTGAGAGAGAGGGACTGAGAGACACCGGTCAGTGTACAGATCTCCCCCAGAAAGAGGGACTGATAGGCACCGGTCAGTGTACAGATCTCCCTCTGAGAGAGAGGGACTGAGAGACACCGGTCAGTGTACAGATCTCCCTCTGAGAGAGAGGGACTGAGAGACACCGGTCAGTGTACAGATCTCCCCCGACGAGAGGCACTGAGAGACACCGGTCAGTGTACAGATCTCCCCCTGAGAGAGAGGGACTGAGAAACACCGGTCAGTGAACAGATCTCTCCCTGAGAGAGAGGGACTGAGACACACCGGTCAGTGTACAGATCACCACCAGAGAGAGAGGGACTGAGAGACACCGGTCAGTGTACAGATCTCCCCCTGAGAGAGAGTGACTGAGAAACACCGGTCAGTGTACAGATCACCACCAGCGAGAGAGGGACTGAGAGACACCGGTCAGTGTACAGATCTCCCCCTGAGAGAGAGGGACAGAGAGACACCGGTCAGTGTACAGATCTCCCCCTGAGAGAGAGGGACTGAGAAACACCGGTCAGTGTACAGATCTCCCCCTGAGAGAGAGGGACTGAGAGACACCGGTCAGTGTACAGATCTCCCCCTGAAAGAGGGACTGAGAGACACCAGTCAGTGTACAGATCTCCCTCTGAGAGAGAGGGACTGAGAGACACCGGTCAGTGTACAGATCTCCCCCTGAGAGAGAGGGACTGAGAGACACCGGTCAGTGTACAGATCTCCCCCTGAGAGAGAGGGACTGAGAGACACCGGTCAGTGTACAGATCTCCCCCTGAGAGAGAGGGACTGAGAGACACCGGTCAGTGTACAGATCTCCCTCTGAGAGAGAGGGACTGAGAGACACCCGTCAGTGAACAGATCTCCCGCTGAGAGAGAGGGACTGAGGGACACCGGTCAGTGTACAGATCTCCCCCTGAGAGAGAGGGACTGAGAGACACCGGTCAGTGTACAGATCTCCCCCTGAGAGAGAGGGACTGAGAGACACCGGTCAGTGTACAGATCTCCCCCTGAGAGAGACGGACTGAGAGACACCGGTCAGTGTAAAGATATCCTCCTGAGAGAGAGGGACTGAGAGACACCGGTCAGTGTACACATCTCCCCCTGAGAGAGAGGGACTGAGAGACACCGGTCAGTGTACAGATCTCCCCCTGACAGAGAGGGACTGAGAGACACCGGTCAGTGTACAGATCTCCCCCTGAGAGAGAGGGACTGAGAGACACCGGTCAGTGTACAGATCTCCCCCTGAGAGAGACGGACTGAGAGACACCGGTCAGTGTAAAGATATCCTCCTGAGAGAGAGGGACTGAGAGACACCGGTCAGTGTACACATCTCCCCCTGAGAGAGAGGGACTGAGAGACACCGGTCAGTGTACAGATCTCCCTCTGAGAGAGAGGGACTGAGAGACACCGGTCAGTGTACAGATCTCTCCCTGAGAGAGAGGGACTGAGACACACCGGTCAGTGTACAGATCTCCCCCTGAGAGAGAGGGACTGAGAGACACCGGTCAGTGTACAGATCTCACCCTGAGAGAGAGGGACTGAGAGACACCGGTCAGTGTACAGATCTCACCCTGAGAGAGAGGGACTGAGAGACACCGGTCAGTGTACAGATCTCCCCCTGAGAGAGAGGGACTGAGGAACACCGGTCAGTGTACAGATCACCACCAGAGAGAGAGGGACTGAGAGACACCGGTCAGTGTACAGATCTCCCCCTGAGAGAGAGGGACTGAGAGACACCGGTCAGTGTACAGATCTCCCCCTGAGAGAGAGGGACTGAGAGACACCGGTCAGTGTACAGATCTCCCCCTGAGAGAGAGGGACTGAGAGACACCGGTCAGTGTACAGATCTCACCCTGAGAGAGAGGGACTGAGAGACACCGGTCAGTGTACAGATCTCCCCCTGAGAGAGAGGGACTGAGAGACACCGGTCAGTGTACAGATCTCCCCCTGAGAGAGAGGGACTGAGGAACAGCGGTCAGTGTACAGATCACCACCAGAGAGAGAGGGACAGAGAGACACCGGTCAGTGTACAGATCTCCCTCTGAGATAGAGGGACTGAGAGACACCGGTCAGTGTACAGATCTCCCCCTGAGAGAGAGGGACTGAGACACACCGGTCAGTGTACAGATCTCCCCCTGAGAGAGAGGGACTGAGAGACAACGGTCAGTGTACAGATCTCCCCCTGAGAGAGAGGGACTGAGAGACACCGGTCAGTGTACAGATCTCCCCCTGAGAGAGAGGGACTGAGAGACACCGGTCAGTGTACAGATCTCCCCCTGAGAGGGAGGGACTGAGAGACACCGGTCATTGTACAGATCACCACCAGAGAGAGAGGGACTGAGAGACACCGGTCAGTGTACAGATCTCCCCCTGATAGAGAGAGCCTGAGAGACACCGGTCAGTGTACAGATCTCCCCCTGAGAGAGAGGGACTGAGAGACACGGTCAGTGTACAGATCTCCCCCTGAGAGAGAGGGACTGAGAGACACGGTCAGTGTACAGATCTCCCCCAGAGAGAGAGGGACTGAGAGACACGGTCAGTGTACAGATCTCCCCCTGAGAGAGAGGGACTGAGAGAGACGTTCAGTGTACATATCTCCCCCTGAGAGAGACGGACTGAGAGACACCGGACAGTGTACAGATCTCCACCAGAGAGAGAGGGACTGAGAGACACCGGTCAGTGTACAGATCTCCCCCTGAGAGAGAGGGACTGAGACACACCGGTCAGTGTACAGATCTCCCCCTCAGAGAGAGGGTCTGAGAGACACCGGTCATTGTACAGATCTCCCCCTAAGAGAGAGGGACGGAGACACCGGTCAGTGTACAGATCTCCCTCTGAGAGAGAGGGACTGAGAGACACCGGTCAGTGTACAGATCTCCCCCTGAGAGAGAGAGACTGAGAGACACCGGTCAGTGTACAGATCTCCCTCTGAGAGAGAGGGACTGAGAGACACCGGTCATTGTACAGATCTCCCCCTGAGAGAGAGGGACTGAGAGACACCGGTCAGTGGACCGATCTCCCCCTGAGAGAGAGGGACTGAGGGACACCGGTCATTGTACAGATCTCCCCCTGAGAGAGAGGGACTGAGAGAGACCGGTCAGTGTACAGATCTCCCTCTGAGAGAGAGGGACTGAGAAACACCGGTCAGTGTACAGATCTCCCTCTGAGAGAGAGGGACTTAGAGACACCGGTCAGTGTACAGATGTCCCCCGGCGAGAGGCACTGAGAGACACCGGTCAGTGTACAGATCTCCCCCTGAGAGAGAGGGACTGAGAAACACCGGTCAGTGTACAGATCTCCCCCTGAGAGAGAGGGACTGAGAGACACCGGTCAGTGAACAGATCTCCCGCTGAGAGAGAGGGACTGAGAGACACCGGTCAGTGAACAGATCTCCCCCTGAGAGAGAGGGACTGAGAGACAACGGTCAGTGTACAGATCTCCCCCTGAGAGTGAGGGACTGAGAGACACCGGTCAGTGTACAGATCACCACCAGAGAGAGAGGGACTGAGACACACCGGTCAGTGTACAGATCTCCCCTTGAGAGAGAGGGACTGAGAGACACCGGTCAGTGTACAGATCTCCCTCTGAGAGAGAGGGACTGAGAGACACCGGTCAGTGTACAGATCTCCCTCTGAGAGAGAGGGACTGAGAGACACCGGTCAGTGTACAGATCTCCCTCTGAGAGAGAGGGACTGAGAGACACCGGTCAGTGTACAGATCTCCCCCTGAGAGAGAGGGACTGAGAAACACCGGTCAGTGAACAGATCTCTCCCTGAGAGAGAGGGACTGAGACACACCGGTCAGTGTACAGATCACCACCAGAGAGAGAGGGACTGAGAGACACCGGTCAGTGTACAGATCTCCCCCTGAGAGAGAGTGACTGAGAAACACCGGTCAGTGTACAGATCACCACCAGCGAGAGAGGGACTGAGAGACACCGGTCAGTGTACAGATCTCCCCCTGAGAGAGAGGGACAGAGAGACACCGGTCAGTGTACAGATCTCCCCCTGAGAGAGAGGGACTGAGAAACACCGGTCAGTGTACAGATCTCCCCCTGAGAGAGAGGGACTGAGAGACACCGGTCAGTGTACAGATCTCCCCCTGAAAGAGGGACTGAGAGACACCAGTCAGTGTACAGATCTCCCTCTGAGAGAGAGGGACTGAGAGACACCGGTCAGTGTACAGATCTCCCCCTGAGAGAGAGGGACTGAGAGACACCGGTCAGTGTACAGATCTCCCCCTGAGAGAGAGGGACTGAGAGACACCGGTCAGTGTACAGATCTCCCCCTGAGAGAGAGGGACTGAGAGACACCGGTCAGTGTACAGATCTCCCTCTGAGAGAGAGGGACTGAGAGACACCCGTCAGTGAACAGATCTCCCCCTGAGAGAGAGGGACTGAGGGACACCGGTCAGTGTACAGATCTCCCCCTGAGAGAGAGGGACTGAGAGACACCCGTCAGTGAACAGATCTCCCGCTGAGAGAGAGGGACTGAGAGACACCGGTCAGTGTACAGATCTCCCCCGGCGAGAGGCACTGAGAGACACCGGACAGTGTACAGATCTCCCCCTGACAGAGAGGGACTGAGAGACACCGGTCAGTGTACAGATCTCCCCCTGAGAGAGAGGGACTGAGAGACACCGGTCAGTGTACAGATCTCCCCCTGAGAGAGACGGACTGAGAGACACCGGTCAGTGTAAAGATATCCTCCTGAGAGAGAGGGACTGAGAGACACCGGTCAGTGTACACATCTCCCCCTGAGAGAGAGGGACTGAGAGACACCGGTCAGTGTACAGATCTCCCCCTGACAGAGAGGGACTGAGAGACACCGGTCAGTGTACAGATCTCCCCCTGAGAGAGAGGGACTGAGAGACACCGGTCAGTGTACAGATCTCCCCCTGAGAGAGACGGACTGAGAGACACCGGTCAGTGTAAAGATATCCTCCTGAGAGAGAGGGACTGAGAGACACCGGTCAGTGTACACATCTCCCCCTGAGAGAGAGGGACTGAGAGACACCGGTCAGTGTACAGATCTCCCTCTGAGAGAGAGGGACTGAGAGACACCGGTCAGTGTACAGATCTCTCCCTGAGAGAGAGGGACTGAGACACACCGGTCAGTGTACAGATCTCCCCCTGAGAGAGAGGGACTGAGAGACACCGGTCAGTGTACAGATCTCACCCTGAGAGAGAGGGACTGAGAGACACCGGTCAGTGTACAGATCTCACCCTGAGAGAGAGGGACTGAGAGACACCGGTCAGTGTACAGATCTCCCCCTGAGAGAGAGGGACTGAGGAACACCGGTCAGTGTACAGATCACCACCAGAGAGAGAGGGACTGAGAGACACCGGTCAGTGTACAGATCTCCCCCTGAGAGAGAGGGACTGAGAGACACCGGTCAGTGTACAGATCTCCCCCTGAGAGAGAGGGACTGAGAGACACCGGTCAGTGTACAGATCTCCCCCTGAGAGAGAGGGACTGAGAGACACCGGTCAGTGTACAGATCTCACCCTGAGAGAGAGGGACTGAGAGACACCGGTCAGTGTACAGATCTCCCCCTGAGAGAGAGGGACTGAGAGACACCGGTCAGTGTACAGATCTCCCCCTGAGAGAGAGGGACTGAGGAACAGCGGTCAGTGTACAGATCACCACCAGAGAGAGAGGGACAGAGAGACACCGGTCAGTGTACAGATCTCCCTCTGAGATAGAGGGACTGAGAGACACCGGTCAGTGTACAGATCTCCCCCTGAGAGAGAGGGACTGAGACACACCGGTCAGTGTACAGATCTCCCCCTGAGAGAGAGGGACTGAGAGACAACGGTCAGTGTACAGATCTCCCCCTGAGAGAGAGGGACTGAGAGACACCGGTCAGTGTACAGATCTCCCCCTGAGAGAGAGGGACTGAGAGACACCGGTCAGTGTACAGATCTCCCCCTGAGAGGGAGGGACTGAGAGACACCGGTCATTGTACAGATCACCACCAGAGAGAGAGGGACTGAGAGACACCGGTCAGTGTACAGATCTCCCCCTGATAGAGAGAGCCTGAGAGACACCGGTCAGTGTACAGATCTCCCCCTGAGAGAGAGGGACTGAGAGACACGGTCAGTGTACAGATCTCCCCCTGAGAGAGAGGGACTGAGAGACACGGTCAGTGTACAGATCTCCCCCAGAGAGAGAGGGACTGAGAGACACGGTCAGTGTACAGATCTCCCCCTGAGAGAGAGGGACTGAGAGAGACGTTCAGTGTACATATCTCCCCCTGAGAGAGACGGACTGAGAGACACCGGACAGTGTACAGATCTCCACCAGAGAGAGAGGGACTGAGAGACACCGGTCAGTGTACAGATCTCCCCCTGAGAGAGAGGGACTGAGACACACCGGTCAGTGTACAGATCTCCCCCTCAGAGAGAGGGTCTGAGAGACACCGGTCATTGTACAGATCTCCCCCTAAGAGAGAGGGACGGAGACACCGGTCAGTGTACAGATCTCCCTCTGAGAGAGAGGGACTGAGAGACACCGGTCAGTGTACAGATCTCCCCCTGAGAGAGAGAGACTGAGAGACACCGGTCAGTGTACAGATCTCCCTCTGAGAGAGAGGGACTGAGAGACACCGGTCATTGTACAGATCTCCCCCTGAGAGAGAGGGACTGAGAGACACCGGTCAGTGGACCGATCTCCCCCTGAGAGAGAGGGACTGAGGGACACCGGTCATTGTACAGATCTCCCCCTGAGAGAGAGGGACTGAGAGAGACCGGTCAGTGTACAGATCTCCCTCTGAGAGAGAGGGACTGAGAAACACCGGTCAGTGTACAGATCTCCCTCTGAGAGAGAGGGACTTAGAGACACCGGTCAGTGTACAGATGTCCCCCGGCGAGAGGCACTGAGAGACACCGGTCAGTGTACAGATCTCCCCCTGAGAGAGAGGGACTGAGAAACACCGGTCAGTGTACAGATCTCCCCCTGAGAGAGAGGGACTGAGAGACACCGGTCAGTGAACAGATCTCCCGCTGAGAGAGAGGGACTGAGAGACACCGGTCAGTGAACAGATCTCCCCCTGAGAGAGAGGGACTGAGAGACAACGGTCAGTGTACAGATCTCCCCCTGAGAGTGAGGGACTGAGAGACACCGGTCAGTGTACAGATCACCACCAGAGAGAGAGGGACTGAGACACACCGGTCAGTGTACAGATCTCCCCTTGAGAGAGAGGGACTGAGAGA
The DNA here is from genome assembly GCF_030144855.1 of Hypanus sabinus. NCBI lineage: Eukaryota > Metazoa > Chordata > Chondrichthyes > Myliobatiformes > Dasyatidae > Hypanus > Hypanus sabinus. Next base: position 15,127 of record NW_026780400.1, on the reverse strand, counting down.
CACCGGTCAGTGTACAGATCTCCCCCTGAGAGAGAGGGACTGAGAGACACCGGTCAGTGTACAGATCTCCCCCAGAAAGAGGGACTGAGAGACACCAGTCAGTGTACAGATCTCCCTCTGAGTGAGAGGGACTGAGAGACACCGGTCAGTGTACAGATCTCCCCCTGAGAGAGAGGGACTGAGAGACACCGGTCAGTGTACAGATCTCCCCCAGAAAGAGGGACTGAGAGACACCAGTCAGTGTACAGATCTCCCTCTGAGTGAGAGGGACTGAGAGACACCGGTCAGTGTACAGATCTCCCTCTGAGAGAGAGGGACTGAGAGACACCGGTCAGTGTACAGATCTCCCCCTGAGAGAGAGGGACTGAGAGACACCGGTCAGTGTACAGATCTCCCCCTGAGAGAGAGGGTCTGAGAGACACCGGTCAGTGTACAGATCTCCCCCAGAGAGAGAGGGACTGAGAAACACCGGTCAGTGAACAGATCTCCCCCTGAGAGAGAGGAACCGAGAAACACCGGTCAGTGTACAGATCACCACCAGAGAGAGAGGGACTGCGAGACACCGGTCAGTGTACAGATCTCCCCCTGAGAGAGAGTGACTGAGAAACACCGGTCAATGTACAGATCACCACCAGCGAGAGAGGGACTGAGAGACACCGGTCAGTGTACAGATCTCCCCCTGAGAGAGAGGGACTGAGAGACAACGGTCAGTGTACAGATCTCCCCCTGAGAGAGAGGGACTGAGAGACACCGGTCAGTGTACAGATCTCCCCCTGAGAGAGAGGGACTGAGAGACACCGGTCAGTGTACAGATCTCCCCCTGAGAGAGAGGGACTGAGAGACACCGGTCATTGTACAGATCACCACCAGAGAGAGAGGGACTGAGAGTCACCGGTCAGTGTACAGATCTCCCCCTGAGAGAGAGAGCCTGAGAGACACCGGTCAGTGTACAGATCTCCCCCTGAGAGAGAGGGACTGAGAGACACGGTCAGTGTACATATCTCCCCCTGAGAGAGACGGACTGAGAGACACCGGACAGTGTACAGATCTCCACCAGAGAGAGAGGGACTGAGAGACACCGGTCAGTGTACAGATCTCCCCCTGAGAGAGAGGGACTGAGACACACCGGTCAGTGTACAGATCTCCCCCTCAGAGAGAGGGTCTGAGAGACACCGGTCATTGTACAGATCTCCCCCTAAGAGAGAGGGACGGAGACACCGGTCAGTGTACAGATCTCCCTCTGAGAGAGAGGGACTGAGAGACACCGGTCAGTGTACAGATCTCCCCCTGAGAGAGAGAGACTGAGAGACACCGGTCAGTGTACAGATCTCCCTCTGAGAGAGAGGGACTGAGAGACACCGGTCATTGTACAGATCTCCCCCTGAGAGAGAGGGACTGAGAGACACCGGTCAGTGGACAGATCTCCCCCTGAGAGAGAGGGACTGAGGGACACCGGTCATTGTACAGATCTCCCCCTGAGAGAGAGGGACTGAGAGAGACCGGTCAGTGTACAGATCTCCCCCAGAAAGAGGGACTGATAGACACCGGTCAGTGTACAGATCTCCCTCTGAGAGAGAGGGACTTAGAGACACCGGTCAGTGTACAGATGTCCCCCGGCGAGAGGCACTGAGAGACACCGGTCAGTGTACAGATCTCCCCCTGAGAGAGAGGGACTGAGAAACACCGGTCAGTGAACAGATCTCCCGCTGAGAGAGAGGGACTGAGAGACACCGGTCAGTGTACAGATCTCCCCTTGAGAGAGAGGGACTGAGAGACACCGGTCAGTGTTCAGATCTCCCCCTGAGAGAGAGGGACTGAGAGACACCGGTCAGTGTACAGATCTCCCCCAGAAAGAGGGACTGAGAGACACCAGTCAGTGTACAGATCTCCCTCTGAGTGAGAGGGACTGAGAGACACCGGTCAGTGTACAGATCTCCCTCTGAGAGAGAGGGACTGAGAGACACCGGTCAGTGTACAGATCTCCCCCTGAGAGAGAGGGACTGAGAGACACCGGTCAGTGTACAGATCTCCCCCTGAGAGAGAGGGTCTGAGAGACACCGGTCTGTGTACAGATCTCCCCCAGAGAGAGAGGGACTGAGAAACACCGGTCAGTGAACAGATCTCCCCCTGAGAGAGAGGAACCGAGAAACACCGGTCAGTGTACAGATCACCACCAGAGAGAGAGGGACTGAGAGACACCGGTCAGTGTACAGATCTCCCCCTGAGAGAGAGTGACTGAGAAACACCGGTCAGTGTACAGATCACCACCAGCGAGAGAGGGACTGAGAGACACCGGTCAGTGTACAGATCTCCCCCTGAGAGAGAGGGACAGAGAGACACCGGTCAGTGTACAGATCTCCCCCTGAGAGAGAGGGACTGAGAAACACCGGTCAGTGTACAGATCTCCCCCTGAGAGAGAGGGACTGAGAGACACCGGTCAGTGTACAGATCTCCCCCTGAAAGAGGGACTGAGAGACACCAGTCAGTGTACAGATCTCCCTCTGAGAGAGAGGGACTGAGAGACACCGGTCAGTGTACAGATCTCCCCCTGAGAGAGAGGGACTGAGAGACACCGGTCAGTGTACAGATCTCCCCCTGAGAGAGAGGGACTGAGAGACACCTGTCAGTGTACAGATCTCCCCCTGAGAGAGAGGGACTGAGAGACACCGGTCAGTGTACAGATCTCCCCCGGCGAGAGGCACTGAGAGACACCGGACAGTGTACAGATCTCCCGCTGAGAGAGAGGGACTGAGAGACACCGGTCAGTGTACAGATCTCCCCCTGAGAGAGACGGACTGAGAGACACCGGTCAGTGTAAAGATCTCCTCCTGAGAGAGAGGGACTGAGAGACACCAGTCAGTGTACAGATCTCCCCCTGAGAGAGAGAGACTGAGAGAGACCGGTCAGTGTACAGATCTCTCCCTGAGAGAGAGGGACTGAGACACACCGGTCAGTGTACAGATCTCCCCCTGAGAGAGAGGGACTGAGAGACACCGGTCAGTGTACAGATCTCTCCCCGAGAGAGAGGGACTGAGAGACACCGGTCAGTGTACAGATCTCCCACTGAGAGAGAGGGACTGAGAGACACCGGTCAGTGTACAGATCTCCCCCTGAGAGAGAGGGACTGAGAGACACCGGTCAGTGTACAGATCTTCCCCTGAGAGAGAGGGACTGAGAGACACAGGTCAGTGTACAGATCTTCCCCTGAGAGAGAGCGACTGAGAGACACCGGTCAGTGTACAGATCTCCCCCTGAGAGAGAGGGACTGAGAGACACCGGTCAGTGTACAGATCTCCCTCTGAGAGAGAGGGACTGAGAGACACCGGTCATTGTACAGATCTCCCCCTGAGAGAGAGGGACTGAGAGACACCGGTCAGTGGACAGATCTCCCCCTGAGAGAGAGGGACTGAGGGACACCGGTCATTGTACAGATCTCCCCCTGAGAGAGAGGGACAGAGAGAGACCGGTCAGTGTACAGATCTCCCCCAGAAAGAGGGACTGATAGACACCGGTCAGTGTACAGATCTCCACCTGAGAGAGAGGGACTGAGAGACACCGGTCAGTGTACAGATCTCCCTCTGAGAGAGAGGGACTGAGAGACACCGTTCAGTGTACAGATCACCACCAGAGAGAGAGGGACTGAGAGACACCTGTCAGTGTACAGATCTCCCCCTGAGAGGGAGGGACTGAGAGACACCGGTCAGTGAACAGATCTCCCGCTGAGAGAGAGGGACTGAGAGACACCGGTCAGTGTACAGATCTCCCCCTGAGAGAGAGGGACTGAGAGACACCGGTTAGTGTACAGATCTCCCCCTGAGAGAGAGGGACTGAGAGACACCGGTCAGTGTACAGATCTCCCCCTGAGAGAGAGGGACTGAGAGACACCGGTTAGTGTACAGATCTCCCCCAGAAAGAGGGACTGAGAGACACCAGTCAGTGTACAGATCTCCCCCTGAGAGAGAGTGACTGAGAAACACCGGTCAGTGTACAGATCACCACCAGCGAGAGAGGGACTGAGAGACACCGGTCAGTGTACAGATCTCCCCCTGAGAGAGAGGGACTGAGAGACACCGGTCAGTGTACAGATCTCCCCCTGAGAGAGAGGGACTGAGAAACACCGGTCAGTGTACAGATCTCCCCCTGAGAGAGAGGGACTGAGAGACACCGGTCAGTGTACAGATCTCCCCCTGAAAGAGGGACTGAGAGACACCAGTCAGTGTACAGATCTCCCTCTGAGAGAGAGGGACTGAGAGACACCGGTCAGTGTACAGATCTCCCTCTGAGAGAGAGGGACTGAGAGACACCGGTCAGTGTACAGATCTCCCCCTGAGAGAGAGGGACTGAGAGACACCGGTCAGTGTACAGATCTCCCTCTGAGAGAGAGGGACTGAGAGACACCCGTCAGTGAACAGATCTCCCCCTGAGAGAGAGGGACTGAGAGACACCGGTCAGTGTACAGATCTCCCTCTGAGAGAGAGGGACTGAGAGACACCGTTCAGTGTACAGATCTCCCCCTGAGAGAGAGGGACTGAGAGACACCTGTCAGTGTACAGATCTCACACTGAGAGAGAGGGACTGAGAGACACCGGTCAGTGCACAGATCTCCCCCGGCGAGAGGCACTGAGAGACACCGGTCAGTGTACAGATCTCCCCCTGAGAGAGACGGACTGAGAGACACCGGTCAGTGTACAGATCTCCACCCTGAGAGAGAGGGACTGAGAGACACCGGTCAGTGTACATATCTCCCCCTGAGAGAGACGGACTGAGAGACACCGGTCAGTGTACAGATCTCCACCCTGAGAGAGAGGGACTGAGAGACACCGGTCAGTGTACAGATCTCCCTCTGAGAGAGAGGGACTGAGAGACACCGGTCAGTGTAAAGATCTCCTCCTGAGAGAGAGGGACTGAGAGACACCGGTCAGTGTACAGATCTCCCTCTGAGAGAGAGGGACTGAGAGACACCGGTCAGTGTACAGATCTCCCCCTGAGAGAGAGGGACTGAGAGACACCGGTCAGTGTAAAGATCTCCTCCTGAGAGAGAGGGACTGAGAGACACCAGTCAGTGTACAGATCTCCCCCTGAGAGAGAGAGACTGAGAGAGACCGGTCAGTGTACAGATCTCTCCCTGAGAGAGAGGGACTGAGACACACCGGTCAGTGTACAGATCTCCCCCTGAGAGAGAGGGACTGAGAGACACCGGTCAGTGTACAGATCTCCCCCTGAGAGAGAGGGACTGAGAGACACCGGTCAGTGTACAGATCTCCCCCTGAGAGACAGGGACTGAGAGACACCGGTCAGTGTACAGATCACCACCAGAGGGAGAGGGACTGAGAGACACCGGTCAGTGTACAGATCTCCCCCTGAGAGAGAGGGACTGAGAGACACCGGTCAGTGTACAGATCTCTCCCTGAGAGAGAGGGACTGAGAGACACCGGTCAGTGTACAGATCTCCCCCTGAGAGAGAGGGTCTGAGAGACACCGGTCAGTGTACAGATCTCCCTCTGAGAGAGAGGGACTGAGAGACACCGGTCAGTGTACAGATCTCCCCCTGAGAGAGAGGGACTGAGACACACCGGTCAGTGTACAGATCTCCCCCTGAGAGAGAGGGACTGAGAGACACCGGTCAGTGTACAGATCTCCCCCTGAGAGAGAGGGACACCGGTCAGTGTACAGATCTCCCCCTGAGAGAGAGGGACTGAGAGACACCGGTCATTGTACAGATCACCACCAGAGAGAGAGGGACTGAGAGACACCCATCAGTGTACAGATCTCCCCCTGAGAGAGAGAGCCTGAGAGACACTGGTCAGTGTACAGATCTCCCCCTGAGAGAGAGGGACTGAGAGACACGGTCAGTGTACATATCTCCCCCTGAGAGAGAGGGACTGAGAGACACCGGACAGTGTACAGATCTCCACCAGAGAGAGAGGGACTGAGAGACACCGGTCAGTGTACAGATCTCCCCCTGAGAGAGAGGGACTGAGACACACCGGTCAGTGTACAGATCTCCCCCTCAGAGAGAGGGTCTGAGAGACACCGGTCAGTGTACAAATCTCCCCCTAAGAGAGAGGGACTGGGAGACACCGGTCAGTGTACAGATCTCCCTCTGAGAGAGAGGGACTGAGAGACACCGGTCAGTGTACAGATCTCCCCCTGAGAGAGAGAGACTGAGAGACACCGGTCAGTGTACAGATCTCCCTCTGAGAGAGAGGGACTGAGAGACACCGGTCATTGTACAGATCTCCCCCTGAGAGAGAGAGACTGAGAGACACCGGTCAGTGGACATATCTCCCCCTGAGAGAGAGGGACTGAGGGACACCGGACATTGTACAGATCTCCCCCTGAGAGAGAGGGACTGAGAGAGACCGGTCAGTGTACAGATCTCCCCCAGAAAGAGGGACTGATAGACACCGGTCAGTGTACAGATCTCCCTCTGAGAGAGAGGGACTGAGAGACACCGGTCAGTGTACAGATCTCTCCCTGAGAGAGAGGGACTGAGACACACCGGTCAGTGTACAGATCTCCCCCTGAGAGAGAGGGACTGAGAGACACCGGTCAGTGTACAGATCTCACCCTGAGAGAGAGGGACTGAGAGACACCGGTCAGTGTACAGATCTCCCCCTGAGAGAGAGGGACTGAGAGACACCGGTCAGTGTACAGATCTCCCCCTGAGAGAGAGGGACTGAGGAACACCGGTCAGTGTACAGATCACCACCAGAGAGAGAGGGACTGAGAGATACCGGTCAGTGTACAGATCTCCCCCTGAGAGAGAGGGACTGAGAGACACCGGTCAGTGTACAGATCTCCCCCTGAGAGAGAGGGACTGAGAGACACCGGTCAGTGTACAGATCTCCCCCTGAGAGAGAGGGACTGAGAGACACCGGTCAGTGTACAGATCTCCCTCTGAGAGAGAGGGACTGAGAGACACCGGTCAGTGTACAGATCTCCCCCTGAGAGAGAGGGACTGAGACACACCGGTCAGTGTACAGATCTCCCCCTGAGAGAGAGGGACTGAGAGACAACGGTCAGTGTACAGATCTCCCCCTGAGAGAGAGGGACTGAGAGACACCGGTCAGTGTACAGATCTCCCCCTGAGAGAGAGGGACTGAGAGACACCGGTCAGTGTACAGATCTCCCCCTGAGAGAGAGGGACTGAGAGACACCGGTCAGTGTACAGATCTCCCCCTGAGAGAGAGGGACTGAGAGACACCGGTCAGTGTACAGATCTCCCCCTGAGAGAGAGGGACTGAGAGACACCAGTCATTGTACAGATCACCACCAGAGAGAGAGGGACTGAGAGACACCGGTCAGTGTACAGATCTCCCCCTGAGAGAGAGACCCTGAGAGACACCGGTCAGTGTACATATCTCCCCCTGAGAGAGAGGGACTGAGAGACACCGGACAGTGTACAGATCTCCCCCTGAGAGAGAGGGACTGAGAGACACCGGACAGTGTACAGATCTCCCCCTGAGAGAGAGGGACTGAGACTCACCGGTCAGTGTACAGATCTCCCCCTCAGAGAGAGGGTCTGAGAGACACCGGTCAGTGTACAGATCTCCCCCTAAGAGAGAGGGACTGGGAGACACCGGTCAGTGTACAGACCACCACCAGAGAGACAGGGACTGAGAGACACCGGTCAGTGTACAGATCACCACCAGAGAGAGAGGGACTGAGAGACACCGGTCAGTGTACAGATCTCCCCCTGAGAGAGAGGGACTGAGAGACACCGGTCAGTGTACAGATCTCCCCCTGAGAGAGAGGGTCTGAGAGACACCGGTCAGTGTACAGATCTCCCTTAGAGAGAGAGGGACTGAGAGACACCCGTCAGTGAACAGATCTCCCCCTGAGAGAGAGGGACTGAGAGACACCCGTCAGTGAACAGATCTCCACCTGAGAGAGAGGGACTGAGAGACACCGGTCAGTGTACAGATCTCCCCCTGAGAGAGAGGGACTGAGAGACACCGGTCAGTGTACAGATCTCCCCCTGAGAGAGAGGGACTGAGAGACACCGGTCAGTGTACAGATCTCCCCCTGAGAGAGAGGGACTGAGAGACACCGGTCAGTGTACAGATCTCCCCTGAGAGAGAGGGACTGAGAGACACCGGTCAGTGTACAGATCTCCCACTGAGAGAGAGGGACTGAGAGACACCGGTCAGTGTACAGATCACCACCAGAGAGAGAGGGACTGAGAGACACCGGTCAGTGTACAGATCTCTCCCTGAGAGAGAGTGACTGAGAGACACCGGTTGGTGCACAGATCTCTCCCTGAGAGAGAGTGACTGAGAGACACCGGTCAGTGTACAGATCTCTCCCTGAGAGAGAGTGACTGAGAGACACCGGTCAGTGTACAGATCTCCCTTAGAGAGAGAGGGACTGAGAGACACCGGTCAGTGTACAGATCTCCCCCTGACAGAGAGGGACTGAGAGACACCGGTCAGTGTACAGATCTCCCCCTGAGAGAGAGGGACTGAGAGACACCGGTCAGTGTACAGATCTCCCTCTGAGAGAGAGGGACTGAGAGACACCGGTCAGTGTACAGATCTCCCCCTGAGAGAGAGGGACTGAGAGACACCCGTCAGTGTACAGATCTCCCCCTGACAGAGAGGGACTGAGAGACACCGGTCAGTGTAAAGATCTCCTCCTGAGAGAGAGGGACTGAGAGACACCGGTCAGTGTACACATCTCCCCCTGAGAGAGAGGGACTGAGAGACACCGGTCAGTGTACAGATCTCCCTCTGAGAGAGAGGGACTGAGAGACACCGGTCAGTGTACAGATCTCCCCCCGAGAGAGAGGGACTGAGAGTCACCGGTCAGTGTACAGATCTCTCCCTGAGAGAGAGGGACTGAGACACACCGGTCAGTGTACAGATCTCCCCCTGAGAGAGAGGGACTGAGAGACACCGGTCAGTGTACAGATCTCCCCCTGAGAGAGAGGGACACCGGTCAGTGTACAGATCTCCCCCTGAGAGAGAGGGACTGAGAGACACCGGTCATTGTACAGATCACCACCAGAGAGAGAGGGACTGAGAGACACCCATCAGTGTACAGATCTCCCCCTGAGAGAGAGAGCCTGAGAGACACTGGTCAGTGTACAGATCTCCCCCTGAGAGAGAGGGACTGAGAGACACGGTCAGTGTACATATCTCCCCCTGAGAGAGAGGGACTGAGAGACACCGGACAGTGTACAGATCTCCACCAGAGAGAGAGGGACTGAGAGACACCGGTCAGTGTACAGATCTCCCCCTGAGAGAGAGGGACTGAGACACACCGGTCAGTGTACAGATCTCCCCCTCAGAGAGAGGGTCTGAGAGACACCGGTCAGTGTACAAATCTCCCCCTAAGAGAGAGGGACTGGGAGACACCGGTCAGTGTACAGATCTCCCTCTGAGAGAGAGGGACTGAGAGACACCGGTCAGTGTACAGATCTCCCCCTGAGAGAGAGAGACTGAGAGACACCGGTCAGTGTACAGATCTCCCTCTGAGAGAGAGGGACTGAGAGACACCGGTCATTGTACAGATCTCCCCCTGAGAGAGAGAGACTGAGAGACACCGGTCAGTGGACATATCTCCCCCTGAGAGAGAGGGACTGAGGGACACCGGACATTGTACAGATCTCCCCCTGAGAGAGAGGGACTGAGAGAGACCGGTCAGTGTACAGATCTCCCCCAGAAAGAGGGACTGATAGACACCGGTCAGTGTACAGATCTCCCTCTGAGAGAGAGGGACTGAGAGACACCGGTCAGTGTACAGATCTCTCCCTGAGAGAGAGGGACTGAGACACACCGGTCAGTGTACAGATCTCCCCCTGAGAGAGAGGGACTGAGAGACACCGGTCAGTGTACAGATCTCACCCTGAGAGAGAGGGACTGAGAGACACCGGTCAGTGTACAGATCTCCCCCTGAGAGAGAGGGACTGAGAGACACCGGTCAGTGTACAGATCTCCCCCTGAGAGAGAGGGACTGAGGAACACCGGTCAGTGTACAGATCACCACTAGAGAGAGAGGGACTGAGAGATACCGGTCAGTGTACAGATCTCCCCCTGGAGAGAGGGACTGAGAGACACCGGTCAGTGTACAGATCTCCCCCTGAGAGAGAGGGACTGAGAGACACCGGTCAGTGTACAGATCTCCCCCTGAGAGAGAGGGACTGAGAGACACCGGTCAGTGTACAGATCTCCCTCTGAGAGAGAGGGACTGAGAGACACCGGTCAGTGTACAGATCTCCCCCTGAGAGAGAGGGACTGAGACACACCGGTCAGTGTACAGATCTCCCCCTGAGAGAGAGGGACTGAGAGACAACGGTCAGTGTACAGATCTCCCCCTGAGAGAGAGGGACTGAGAGACACCGGTCAGTGTACAGATCTCCCCCTGAGAGAGAGGGACTGAGAGACACCGGTCAGTGTACAGATCTCCCCCTGAGAGAGAGGGACTGAGAGACACCGGTCAGTGTACAGATCTCCCCCTGAGAGAGAGGGACTGAGAGACACCGGTCAGTGTACAGATCTCCCCCTGAGAGAGAGGGACTGAGAGACACCAGTCATTGTACAGATCACCACCAGAGAGAGAGGGACTGAGAGACACCGGTCAGTGTACAGATCTCCCCCTGAGAGAGAGACCCTGAGAGACACCGGTCAGTGTACAGATATCCCCCCGAGAGAGAGGGACTGAGAGACAACGGTCAGTGTACAGATCTCCCCCTGAGAGAGAGGGACTGAGAGACACGGTCAGTGTACATATCTCCCCCTGAGAGAGAGGGACTGAGAGACACCGGACAGTGTACAGATCTCCCCCTGAGAGAGAGGGACTGAGACTCACCGGTCAGTGTACAGATCTCCCCCTCAGAGAGAGGGTCTGAGAGACACCGGTCAGTGTACAGATCTCCCCCTAAGAGAGAGGGACTGGGAGACACCGGTCAGTGTACAGACCACCACCAGAGAGACAGGGACTGAGAGACACCGGTCAGTGTACAGATCACCACCAGAGAGAGAGGGACTGAGAGACACCGGTCAGTGTACAGATCTCCCCCTGAGAGAGAGGGGCTGAGAGACACCGGTCAGTGTACAGATCTCCCCCTGAGAGAGAGGGTCTGAGAGACACCGGTCAGTGTACAGATCTCCCTTAGAGAGAGAGGGACTGAGAGACACCGGTCAGTGTACAGATCTCCCCCTGAGAGAGAGGGACTGAGAGACACCGGTCAGTGTACAGATCTCCCCCCTGAGAGAGAGGGACTGAGAGACACCGGTCAGTGTACAGATCTCCCACTGAGAGAGAGGGACTGAGAGACACCGGTCAGTGTACAGATCACCACCAGAGAGAGAGGGGACTGAGAGACACCGGTCAGTGTACAGATCTCTCCCTGAGAGAGAGTGACTGAGAGACACCGGTTGGTGCACAGATCTCTCCCTGAGAGAGAGTGACTGAGAGACACCGGTCAGTGTACAGATCTCTCCCTGAGAGAGAGTGACTGAGAGACACCGGTCAGTGTACAAATCTCCCTTAGAGAGAGAGGGACTGAGAGACACCGGTCAGTGTACAGATCTCCCCCTGACAGAGAGGGACTGAGAGGACACCGGTCAGTGTACAGATCTCCCCCTGAGAGAGAGGGACTGAGAGACACCGGTCAGTGTACAGATCTCCCTCTGAGAGAGAGGGACTGAGAGACACCGGTCAGTGTACAGATCTCCCCCTGAGAGAGAGGGACTGAGAGACACCCGTCAGTGTACAGATCTCCCCCTGACAGAGAGGGACTGAGAGACACCGGTCAGTGTAAAGATCTCCTCCTGAGAGAGAGGGACTGAGAGACACCGGTCAGTGTACACATCTCCCCCTGAGAGAGAGGGACTGAGAGACACCGGTCAGTGTACAGATCTCCCTCTGAGAGAGAGGGACTGAGAGACACCGGTCAGTGTACAGATCTCCCCCCGAGAGAGAGGGACTGAGAGTCACCGGTCAGTGTACAGATCTCTCCCTGAGAGAGAGGGACTGAGACACACCGGTCAGTGTACAGATCTCCCCCTGAGAGAGAGGGACTGAGAGACACCGGTCAGTGTACAGATCTCACCCTGAGAGAGAGGGACTGAGAGACAACGGTCAGTGTACAGATCTCCCCCTGAGAGAGAGGGACTGAGAGACACCGGTCAGTGTACAGATCTCCCCCTGAGAGAGAGGGACTGAGGAACACCGGTCAGTGTACAGATCACCACCAGAGAGAGAGGGACTGAGAGACACCGGTCAGTGTACAGATCTCCCCCTGAGAGAGAGGGACTGAGAGACACCGGTCAGTGTACAGATCTCCCCCTGAGAGAGAGGGACTGAGAGACACCGGTCAGTGTACAGATCTCCCCCTGAGAGAGAGGGACTGAGAGACACCGGTCAGTGTACAGATCTCCCTCTGAGAGAGAGGGACTGAGAGACACCGGTCAGTGTACAGATCTCCCCCTGAGAGAGAGGGACTGAGACACACCGGTCAGTGTACAGATCTCCCCCTGAGAGAGAGCCACTGAGAGACAACGGTCAGTGTATAGATCTCCCCCTGAGAGAGAGGGACTGAGAGACACCGGTCAGTGTACAGATCTCCCCCTGAGAGAGAGGGACTGAGAGACACCGGTCAGTGTACAGATCTCCCCCTGAGAGAGAGGGACTGAGAGACACCGGTCATTGTACAGATCACCACCAGAGAGAGAGGGACTGAGAGACACCGGTCAGTGTACAGATCTCCCCCTGAGAGAGAGAGCCTGAGAGACACCGGTCAGTGTACAGATCTCCCCCTGAGAGAGAGGGACTGAGAGACACGGTCAGTGTACATATCTCCCCCTGAGAGAGACGGACTGAGAGACACCGGACAGTGTACAGATCTCCACCAGAGAGAGAGGGACTGAGAGACACCGGTCAGTGTACAGATCTCCCTCTGAGAGAGAGGGACTGAGACACACCGGTCAGTGTACAGATCTCCCCCTGAGAGAGAGGGTCTGAGAGACACCGGTTATTGTACAGATCTCCCCCTAAGAGAGAGGGACGGAGACACCGGTCAGTGTACAGATCTCCCTCTGAGAGAGAGGGACTGAGAGACACCGGTCAGTGTACAGATCTCCCCCTGAGAGAGAGAGACTGAGAGACACCGGTCAGTGTACAGATCTCCCTCTGAGAGAGAGGGACTGAGAGACACCGGTCATTGTACAGATCTCCCCCTGAGAGAGAGGGACTGAGAGACACCGGTCAGTGGACAGATCTCCCCCTGAGAGAGAGGGACTGAGGGACACCGGTCATTGTACAGATCTCCCCCTGAGAGAGAGGGACTGAGAGAGACCGGTCAGTGTACAGATCTCCCCCAGAAAGAGGGACTGATAGACACCGGTCAGTGTACAGATCTCCCTCTGAGAGAGAGGGACTGAGAAACACCGGTCAGTGTACAGATCTCCCTCTGAGAGAGAGGGACTGAGAGACACCGGTCAGTGTACAGATCTCCCCCGGCGAGAGGCACTGAGAGACACCGGTCAGTGTACAGATCTCCCCCTGAGAGAGAGGGACTGAGAGACACCGGTCAGTGTACAGATCTCCCCCCGAGAGAGAGGGACTGAGAGACACCGGTCAGTGTACAGATCTCCCCCTGAGAGAGAGGGACTGAGAGACACCGGTCAGTGTACAGATCTCCCCCTGAGAGAGAGGGACTGAGAAACACCGGTCAGTGAACAGATCTCCCCCTGAGAAAGAGGGACTGAGAGACACCGGTCAGTGTACAGATCTCCCCCTGAGAGAGAGGGACTGAGAGACACCGGTCAGTGTACAGATCTCCCCCTGAGAGAGAGGGACTGAGAAACACCGGTCAGTGTACAGATCTCCCCCTGAGAGAGAGGGACTGAGAGACACCGGTCAGTGTACAGATCTCACCCTGAGAGAGAGGGACTGAGAGACACTGGTCAGTGTACAGATCTCACCCTGAGAGAGAGGGACTGAGAGACACTGGTCAGTGTACAGATCTCCCCCTGAGAGAGAGGGACTGAGAGACACCGGTCATTGTACAGATCACCCCCTGAGAGAGAGGGACTGAGAGACACCGGTCAGTGTACAGATCACCACCAGAGAGAGAGGGACTGAGAGACACCGGTCAGTGTACAGATCTCCCCCTGAGAGAGAGGGACTGAGAGACACCGGTCAGTGTACAGATCTCCCCCTGAGAGAGAGGGACTGAGAGACACCGGTCAGTGTACAGATCACCACCAGAGAGAGAGGGACTGAGAGACACCGGTCAGTGTACAGATCTCCCCCTGAGAGAGAGGGACTGAGAGACACTGGTCAGTGTACAGATCTCACCCTGAGAGAGAGGGACTGAGAGACACTGGTCAGTGTACAGATCACCACCAGAGAGAGAGGGACTGAGAGACACCGGTCAGTGTACAGATCACCACCAGAGAGAGAGGGACTGAGAGACACCGGTCAGTGTACAGATCTCCCCCAGAAAGAGGGACTGAGAGACACCAGTCAGTGTACAGATCTCCCCCTGAGAGAGAGGGACTGAGAGACACCGGTCAGTGTACAGATCTCCCCCTGAGAGAGAGGGACTGAGAGACACCGGTCAGTGTACAGATCTCCCCCAGAAAGAGGGACTGAGAGACACCAGTCAGTGTACAGATCTCCCTCTGAGTGAGAGGGACTGAGAGACACCGGTCAGTGTACAGATCTCCCTCTGAGAGAGAGGGACTGAGAGACACCGGTCAGTGTACAGATCTCCCCCTGAGAGAGAGGGACTGAGAGACACCGGTCAGTGTACAGATCTCCCCCTGAGAGAGAGGGTCTGAGAGACACCGGTCAGTGTACAGATCTCCCCCTGAGAGAGAGGAACCGAGAAACACCGGTCAGTGTACAGATCACCACCAGAGAGAGAGGGACTGAGAGACACCGGTCAGTGTACAGATCTCCCCCTGAGAGAGAGGGTCTGAGAGACACCGGTCAGTGTACAGATCTCTCCCTGAGAGAGAGTGACTGAGAGACACCGGTTGGTGCACAGATCTCTCCCTGAGAGAGAGTGACTGAGAGACACCGGTCAGTGTACAGATCTCTCCCTGAGAGAGAGTGACTGAGAGACACTGTACAGATCTCCCTTAGAGAGAGAGGGACTGAGAGACACCGGTCA